>NC_052345.1:11825722-12018309 GCF_016432855.1 Salvelinus namaycush
TTACTTATGAGCCCCTAACCATTGCAGTTTCAATAAAATATGGATAAGAATAAGAAATAAAAGTAACAAGTAATTAACCACCTGGTATAGAGATCCTGGATGGCAGGAAGCTTGGCCCCGGTGATGTACTGGGCCATTCGCACTACCCTCTACCCTTCTCCAGCTCTCTTTCACTTTAGTGTCAACTGTTGCAACACGCCTGCCCTCTGTAGCCTATCTGTTCATCTTTGATGCCAGGCTGATTGAAGGAGAGGGGGATGGGGTAATAACAGGGTTGTAAAAGTAACTTGACACCACAGAACAAACACAATGAACCACACCTCCCTACCGCTCTCTTTCTCACTTGTTCTCTGGCCCTCTTTGACTATATTAGATAGAGAAGTCACAAAAACACCTACATTGGGGAACTGAGAACGTGGAAGATAGACAGTATCTCCTTCTGAATGGTTGAAACAGATTGGTACATGTTTGTTTTTGTGGATTAGTGAATCATGCTTGGGGATAGTTTTCATACTTTTACCTGCTGAATCTTTTTTGTGTGCTTTTTAACCAGATCGGTTTGTGAGGCACATATCATCTGAGCTGGCTGTCTGTCATTGCCTGTGTTTACACAGGCAGCCCAATTCTGATTTTTTTCCACTAAATTGGTATTTTGACCAATCACATCAGCTTGTTTCACATCAGATATTTTCCGATGTGATTGGTCAAAATACCAATTTAGTGGAAAAAATAGAATTAGGCTGCCTGTGTAAACACAGCCTTTGACGTTTGTTCTTCTCTCATGGTGTGACGAAAAGTGGTCACAGGTGTGACGAATGCCCTATTATTACTGTGCATGCACTGGCCCACATGCTTCTAATTTAGTCTTTGTTAACTGATTCGTTGAAACATGTGATTGGCTGGTTTTCCCCTGTCTCTTCATAACGCTTGTTCAGTTTGTTTGAGGTGTGGCTACTTATGGGGAAGCGACGGTTAGTGAAGGTTGTGGCAGAGTGCCTTTGAGGCCTTGGTTTTGCAAAGAGAAGTATGATTTGAGGAATGATGATCTGAGTTAAAGATTAAATGTATTCCCTGCACAGAAACCTGTTTTTGTTTGTTTTGATTGTTTTGTGTTATATCCTCCCTTCATTTTGTTGTGCTAAAGTAGAGCAGAGATACTGTATATATGACGATGGTCTTGTCTCTGGGCTAACAATGGGAGTCGTCCAAAAAGCGGGAAGGCAGGTGGTCTGCTTATTGTGGGCTGAGTTTGACGGGAGTTTAAACCCTCTTTGTCTCTTCCTCTCTGGGTAGAGTTAACTTGGTTTAGGGAAGCTAATTGGGAGTGAGAAATAAACTGTGACCTGTCTCAGACTTTCATTCTATGTACTTCCACACAAGTCCATTCTAAAACAACTGGTGTGGTCTGTGTTACTAATTCAGTGGCCCCTATGCACTTGGTGTAAACCTAGGGTGTGTAGATCAAATTTGAGTTGTCTGACGTGCCAAATATAACAGGTGTAGAAGTTACTGTGAAATGCTTACTTACAAGCCCTTAACCAACAATGCAGTTCAAGAAAGAGTTAAGAAAATAGTTACTAAGAAAATTAAAATAAAAGTAACACTGAAATAAGAGGCTATAGACAGGGGGTACTGAGTCAATGTGCGGGGGTACAGGTTAATCGAGGTAATTTGTACATGTAGGTAGTGGTAAAGTGACTATTGTACTGAATTGAGTTGTCACAGCACCTCTTGGCCAGGGTGTGACAAATGCACGCAAATGTTTACCTAGTTTTTAATACATGGTCAAAATAAGCAAAGGTGTACCCTGCATGGTGAGGTTTTCAATCACATTGATGAAGAAATACACTAATGATGCTGTTGTAGCATCTTTCGTGACACCGACCCACCTTGGCCATGTTCGGAGTGGCTACAGATCATACCTTTCTACACCCCTCTTCCCAACAGCTAAAGGTCTCAAAACTTCTGTCTCTCCCACCTGTCCCCCCTCCAGCCCCCAAGCCTTCTGTGACCTCGGGCAGAAAATCACAGGAAGGGCAGGTACAGACAAGACTCCTGCATTTCTCCACACATCCTCTCCTCTCTCAGATCAGATGCTCACCTTCTGTTACAACACCACTTCCTCTCTCCTTCCCAAGCCTTACCATCCAGTATGGTAACAAACAGATCTGTTAATAGCAATATTTATTGGCCTGGGTGAGGTCTGCCGCTGAATATAAGTGCTAGATATTTGACTATGGTGCTAAAGTATTGGTAGTTTATTCTTTGGAATTGACAAAAGTGATAATTCACCAAAACAACAGCATCGATATGCATGATCATCCCTCCAAATCCCACCCTATTTCTCCTACCACATTATTATGATGTTGGTTGATACATGGAGGGGGCGACGCAAATACCTATCTACAATATGGTCTGACTGCGACCCGCATCCTCTGAACCGCCCCGGGTTGAAACGCCCAGGGAAGCCCTGGTCTTCTATTGGCTCCTGGCTACTTCCTTGTTCTAGCAGGTTAGGATAATTATTAAAGGAGGTTAGAACTAAAGTAGCAGGTTAGGAGAACTAAAGTATCAGGTTAGGATAATTAACGTGACAGGTTAGGAGAACTAATGTAGCATGTTAGGATAATTAACATAGCAGGTTAAGATAATTAATGTGTCAGGTTGGAGAACTAAGCGGGATAGGAGAATGAGGTTATGGTTAGGAAAAGCTTAGCTAAAATGCTAAGGAAGTAACAGGTGCTACAAGGGCAGCAGGTAACCTAGCAGTTAAGAGTGTTGGGCCAGTAACCAAAAGGTCGATGGTTCGAATCACTGACTAGGTGAAAAATCTATCGATGTGCACTTGAGCAAGGCACTTAACCCTAATTGCTCATGTAAATCACTCTGGATAAGAGCATCTGCTAAATGACTCACATGTAAGTAGCCAAGAGCCAATACAAGAGGGGGCGGGGTTTCCCTGGGCGTTTCTTACCTAGTCTTGTCGAGGACGCGGGTCGCAGTCAGACCCTTCTCACCTGTGAATGATAAAGTGGGCGGATCATAGTTTCGATATGTCCACCCTATGTCAGCCACGCCCGGCGCAGAGACAACAGAAAGGGAGATAATTGAGAAGGAAATCATCTGCAGTAGGGTTTTTGGAGTTTGCTGTCGCGTGGAAGGAGTTGCCTTTGCAAACACGGAAACCGATAGAGCAACCGAATTCACCCCGTAGTGCCGACAACCGAGCAAGAAGGTACGTTTTTATTTTATCAAGGTTACGTATCTGTCGATCCCTCTGTAATCCTCGTGGAATGAGATCTACTTGGAATATGTTAGTGCTTACTTCGAAGTGTGTTGCGGGAAGCTTTACTAGCGACGACAGACAACTATGTTATTTTTGTTAGTTCTGTGTTCATGTGCGCTTTGGCGTTTTATTGCGAATATAGATCGAAAGGTGAGGCGTCAGGCAGCAACCGTACTACTCGACGTCAAGGTATCCTTTGAAATATCCGTCGTCACTGCTTCCGGTGAGAACGTAGTCGCTGGTAGTAAGGGACACTTGGACAGATTGCAAACTACATTGCTAGTTCACATTAGTCCTGTCAAGCTTGCACCGTGACACAGTTTGAGTAAAGCTAACCTGGGTGGCAGAATCTGCAAGGCTAAGCCAATTGTAGACTACCTGTACAATGATTATTTCCCCATGTCATGACAAGTAAATAACAAAGACAACACCCAGTCAGTGTCCAATCCTATGTTCTGCTGCCCAAACTTGTTTTCTATTTCAAACCACAGCCATCAACCCTGTAGTAGTGCACTTTTTCCGTTGACCCATTTACTGTTTTGCGGAAGCTACTCTGAAAACAGTTTACTAAGCTACCAATCGTTAAACACTGAAAGACGGTAAGCTACACTAAAGTTACCCTAAAAAAAACATGTTTAACTTAACTGAAGGCTAAAACTCACTCTGTCTAACTATGACCCGAAAGTGATTCGTTCTTGCAATTCGTAGTCTGACATTTCAGGGGTTTTTTTCTGGGGAAAAAATGTATATTTTTGCCTGTTAAACAAACCATGTTTCAAGTGAGAATTAGGCAGGTCTGATGTGGAAAAATATACATTTGCCTAATAAACGCATATTTAAATTACTATCGAACTAAATTGAGTTCAATGCTCTCCAACACTGCCAATTTATCTTATGTATGCTTGTCTTGGTTTGAAGATGGAATTTGAGACCATGGGTTGGTGGGAGCACAAAATGCATGCAGGCCCTGATATGGATCTGCCCTAAGGATACAACAGTTGCACACTCACATTCAAATGGTTTTGACACCTGAAATACTGGGACTCGTGTTTGAGTTGTTTTGTGGCATTCAACTGTTGAGCCAAACCTGTATTCAGTTCAGGCCACTTGGCTGTCGTCAAGCCATTTAGCAGAATGCAATGTTTCTGGTAGGAATCTAGTCCTTCCTTGGGGACTAGACCATACACACAATTATATAATTAGTACATGCATATCTGTTATGCAATCACATCAACAATCTTGCTTAGTTACTTCCCCAACCCATTTTTTCCCCCTAGATACTGAAGTTGTTAATGCCAGAGACTCCTAGTACCTGCATTAACTAGATGAAGAGACAGCCTGGTCTCAGACTACATGTAACATAGTAAATGTAAATCTGGGGCACTCAAATTAGTATGATATGTTACATTTGTTATAGTTGTGAATGACAGAAGGTTACTTAAAGCAAAAAATAAAGGTGGGCGTAATAAAGCGTATGTCTAGCAACCCAACGGTTGTGTGTTCGAATCTCATCACGCACAGCTTCAGCGTTTAAGCAACTTTCCGACTACTCTGCAACTACTTGGCATGTTGGCTAACCCTAACCCCAGCTAACGTTATCCACCTAGCTAATGTTGCTGACAACAAATTGGATTTCGTAACATATGAAATGGATGATGGACATCCACGAATGAATACTTACCATATGAAATGTTACATATCATACTAATTGGAGTGTCCTGAATTTACATTTTACTATGTTACATCTACCCAAGAGTCAAGATTTTAAATAGGGGTGCATTAAGCCTACTTGGTGTGCCAGATGGGTGGTGATTGCACTGTTGGGACTGTTCCATTGGTTCCATTGTGCCATGCAATTAAGCCCAGATAGTATTTGAACGATTTCAAAATGCTGTTTAAAACCAGGTCTGAGGTCACCACTAGCCAATGTCTAGCTCTGGACAGACCTGCCCTGCTGTTCTCAGCATCACGTTTCAACACCTCTACGCACTTGTGTTCTTGGCCTCCATTCAATCCAGTCTTTAGCTTGGCTTCCCCCTGCCCTTTTAACAGACAGCCACATGCCATCTGCAGCAGCTTGAGCAGTAGGACTTTATTATGCGGTCTGATACAGTTTTGAAACGATGACTGCGTAACCTAGGAAAATGATACTGGTTGGTAGCAGAGTTGGATGAGTTGTCTTAAAGGATTTATAGCAGCCGTCAGGCCGCAAATCATTGGCTACCGGGCTGCCAAATTATAATGTTTTTTCCCCCCGCTGGTTTATAGGACAAGTTAGCATTTTCTTACCTTCTCTTTTTTCCAAGTACTTTTTAAACCCAGATCTGGACCCAATGCACAGATCTAATGGGGCAACTGCAAGACGAACCATGCTGTGGTCCCTCGAGTGAATGGATAAGGAGTTGTGTTAAAGGGGCACTTCCGCCACTTTTCAACCTCATTCATTAGCTTCAGCAACTTAAACTTTATATTTATGTGCCTTTTTCACATATGTAGACATACACTGGAATTGTGCTGGAGACGATGGAAATTGGTTGAAAAGTGGTGTAATGGCCCTTTAATTGACACTAGTCATTTGAGTTGGCAGGCCAGTCATGAGTTGAAAGGTGACTAGGAAATCCTTGGCATTCACAGCCCACTGTATGGGCTTACACTCTGATCCTCTAACACTGTATGACAATGGATACCATCAATTGTGGATGTCATTAGTGTCCTTTTTAGACTGAAGTTGGGCAATAAGACCCACAGGAAATGTATGTGTCAACACTGCAACACCATATCACGCAACTTCCTGTGGAAGTTGGCCCACAGTTAGCACTTTGTTGCTGAAAACCCACATTCATGTGAAAGTCTCTCATTCTTATTGTCGTCTTGTCTGCATTTCCTCATGTCTCCCATGAGAACCCATTCCTCCTATGTGTTTCAGATGGGGCTTATGTGCATGAGATCAGCCTGATCCCAGATCTTTGTGCCAACTTCTTGTCACTCAATGTCACGTTTGGTCTGGTTGGCGAGACGGCACAAACAGATCTGGGATCAGGCTAGCATGCGTGGGTCATTATGAGTGGGAACAGTTAGTCCTGATTTTAAGCTGTGTACTCACACTGGTTTAGTAGTCCACTCTGCTGGCACGTGTAGTGGACAGCCAACAGCATGGACACAGATCCGAGGTGATCCTCCTCCCCCTCTGTCTTTTAATCAGAGCATCAGTCTGAGCCCGTAATGAACTTAGACACCTGGATGTTATCGCTCTGTCCCTCTATCCCCCTTTTCTCTTTGTCCCTATTATCTCACACTTTCTCCCTGATAGGGGGGACAGGGGTTAGAGAGACACGCACTGTTTAGTGTCCCCACCTCAGGCACTGGGGGACATAATCAACACGCGGTGATGTTTTGCAGGGAAGTGGGAGAGACCTTGCAATATATGCTGATGGGTCTGGACGCAGCCTCATTAGCCATCAAACAGTATAAGGCAGCGTTTACACAGGCAGCCCAATTCTGATATTTTTTCCACTTATTGTTCTTTTGAAATGTCACCTAAGATTTTTTTCTGATCTAATTGGGAAAAAGACAAATTGGTGCGATCTGAATTATGCTGCCTGTGTAAATGCAGCCGAAGAGGTTTAGAATTATAATTGTGGACAAGGCAACCCTGTACATATGTAATCCTGACGATATTGATCTGACCTGGAATGGATTTACAATGTTACCATGGAGGAAAAACTGGTTACGACTGGGCGTTGTAGTCTGTACTTGTAGCCTAAGGCCCATGAGTATGCACACACACCCTTGAAAGGGTCATGGCTAGAGACGCAAGCAGATGGAAATAGAAATTGACCTAGAATACCTGGGCCTGTATTCATAAAGCGCCTCAGACTAGGAGTTCTGATCTAGGATCAGCCTTTTGGATCATAATGAAAAGATTTAGGACAGGTGGGACCTTATCCCAGATCAGCACTGGGGCTACTCTGAGACGCATTATGAATTCAGGCCCTGTGATAGAAGGGGGACGTATTAGGTTAAGATGTGGAGTTGTCTGTGTAGTCGCCAATTTAACCTGAAGAGTGAAGGTTTTCTTCAAGAGACATGGCATCTGTTCTTAAGGGTGTGGTCTGTGTGTGGATGAGTATAATGACATGTCTCTGTCTAAACTTGCTCCAGACATTCCTCACTGGCTGTCCTGTTTTCTGTTCCCCTTCAAAGGAAGTCCTCATTTGTCTTCCTCTGACTAGTCCACCGCTGTTTACTTGTCCTTAAGACAATGTTATGTAATACGTAACAGCTGGGGTGCATTCATTATGACACACCGTAGCAAAACATTTTGCAACAAAACAAAAACCAAGCATTTGTTATTAGACAAAGTTCAGGTAGTCCCTTCATGTTTCATTCCCTTCTGTTTTGGTGATGAACATGATACTGGGAAAGCTATGTGGTGTTAAAGTACTCAACTGTCCATTGTTCATTTTAAGACATTGTCAGCTTCATTGAGCATAGGCATCAAGCAATAGTGGGAGTGTTTTGGTTAAGGAAGAAATATCAGAATGAGAATGTGACCCTGGTTGGAAGATGGGATGGTCAGGTAAACGAAAGGGGGGAGGTTAAAATGCATGTATGGAACAGTGGCGGGAGAGACAAGTGACCAGGTCAATGCCCAGAAGTTGTCTCCTCTTGTAGAGGGCAGCAGGAGTGAGAAAGACCAGCTTGTAAGGGCCAAAGGTCACAATAGAAAGGTGTCTGTCTCACTGTGTTTGTGTGAATCCAATGACGTGTGCATGCACAATTCCTGATTGTCACAACCTATTTAGTCTGATCCAGTTTATGCTTGGCAAAGTCAGTCCATAACGCCTCTTACGTCTCATGAGAGAATCTGCCAAGCTTACAGAGGATCATCCTCGTAATACATCCTCATAGTACAACCTCTAGCTTGCAGCCGTGTGTGCGTGTGCCTGCGGGGGGGGGTGCGCCTCCTCTCGTACATGGCAGATAACGCAAATATTCCAGAGAAGCACGTTTCATGTAACGCAGGTTTACTTCATGCATTTTCAGCAAATGGGAATCGCATGTTGTGTATATGACCTAAACTTTTAATGGGTTGAGTGACTTATACGCTTAAACATTATTATGAAATCCAAGGAACTACCTTTATAGTCATTTTTCAACGGCCCGAACTGCACCTGCATACTGTTTTGAGTGCCCCTCACTTTAAAGTAAGGCATTTTGACCAAAAGTTTTGCTGGGCCGTAACAATCTTAGTTAGCTCAGCATGTCTGCATTTTTCTCTAGACTCTTGTCCTATTTTCCCTATCCATCCTACAGCCATGTCCGAAGCAAATAAGTTACTGTACAGGGAGAAGCCAAATTCTATAGGGCCGGTCATGAGTTCAGGACAAACTCCTGGCTCAAACCATGATCATCTGTTTTTCACCGGGTGTTTCCATGACTGGTATTTTTCTTCTCCACTCTACAGCCACTGTTCTGGCTCATTTTCCTTTCTCCAGCCTACCTCCTGGGTGGTCTTATCATTGTTGTCTTCGTCCTACAGCCACCATGTCCGAAGCGGACAAGTTCCTCTACAGAGACGGCGGTAAGGTCGCCAACCCCCTAGACCAGGCCGACTGGGCCACCAAGAAGCTAGTATGGATCCCTTCGGAGACGCTGGGGTTCGTGGCCGGCTCCGTCAAGGAAGAGAAGGGAGAGGAGTGTGTGGTGGAGCTAGCTGATACAGGCAAGAGGGTGACGGTGAACAAGGACGACATCCAGAAGATGAACCCTCCCAAGTTCAGTAAGGTGGAGGACATGGCCGAGCTCACGTGTTTGAACGAGGCCTCAGTGCTGCACAACCTAAAGGACCGCTACTACTCTGGCCTCATCTACGTGAGTTTTGCATGCTTCATATGCACATATTGACATAAATACGCATGCATACATGTGTGTAAAATAGCACATGTATACAGTAAAACTATCTTATCCAGAGAAATGTACATTTCTGATAAATACTCAGCACTCTGGACAACCAGTGATTTTGTAACGGCATATTATTCACGTTTGTCTTTTGCCATGTGGTGAGACATTTGGGTCAGAATCTTGGTATAGATGGTAAGTATTGCCTGTGTGCTGAGTCCCTTCTCTTGTATCTTTCAGACGTACTCTGGCCTCTTCTGTGTGGTGATAAACCCCTACAAGTACCTGCCCATCTACTCAGAGAACATCATAGAAATGTACAAGGGCAAGAAGAGACACGAGATGCCCCCTCACATCTACGCCATCACAGACACTGCTTACAGGAGTATGATGCAGGGTGAGAATGTGATGACACACACCTGTGCCCCACACACACACACACACACACACACACTCATGCATTTTCTGTCTTCTATTTCAGATCGTGAAGATCAGTCCATCCTCTGCACGTAAGCTATGTCTCTGCTCAAAATCTTCCCTGTTTTATTTATGCGTGTTGTCTAGCTCCTATGCGATGTTTTTGCCGTCTGTTCTCATCTTCAATCAGCAACTCCTGTAATCTCGCCCTCCCCCTCATTTCTATCTAATTTCTCTCCCTTTTTCTCTTCTTTCCTACAGAGGAGAATCAGGAGCTGGAAAGACTGAGAACACCAAGAAAGTGATCCAGTATCTGGCACACGTTGCCTCTTCCTTTAAGTCGAAGAAAGACCAGGTCAGTACCAGGCCTCCTTTTCACCTCCTCACTCCCCCTCTCCCTACACCTCTGTCCTCTGCAGTTGTCCTATTCTGCTGCTCATTCCCCCCCCCCCCCCCCGTACTTATTCTCTGAGTCAGGGTAGTTCCGTATTCCTAACATTCCTGTTTCAGGCCCGGACCTGCCTGACACGCCTCCCTGCAGTCACCAGGGCCCGTATTCATAAAGTGTCTGAGGGAGTGCTGATCTAGGACCAGTTTTTGCATTTTAGCTCTATGAGCGAAATAACATGGACGGGGTGACCTGATCCTTGATTAGCACTGTCTTTATGAGTAGGGCCCCATTTGCTGAATGGGGATTGTTGAATACAATCCACTGACATTGAGTCATTACAGTCCCTTCCAGTTGCGTGACAGTTTGTTTTAGAACTGTATGGGTAGTACTTGTGTTAAACTCTCGCTCTCTTTCTCTCTCTATCCATCGTTCCCATCTCTAGGGTGCAGCATTAGCACATGTGAGTTAATCACGCCCGCTCGCCAGGGCTTTTTCCCTTCATGTACATGCATGTTCTACTAACTGCAGTCTGTCTGCAAGCTGTGTGGTGGTGTAATGTACAGGTGAAATGATGTATTTGAGGTGTGGTTAAAGATCATCATGTTATATTGTAAGTCTAACACCTTAGAGATTTAGACCTAAAAGAGTACTGCATGATATTTCAAATGACTGCATAGTAAAGCAGATCAAGTAACAATGCTTCGGACTGTGTTTACACATGTTGCACAATTCTGGTCTGTTTTTTTTTTCCATCTCACTAATTGGTCAAAAGCCCAATCAGATCAGCTCTGAAATATCTGATGTGTTGGGTGAGATCAGAATTGTCCGCTGTGTAAACGCAGCCCTAGAACCAATTTAAGCTGTGTGTAGCTAGCAGGTGTTCAGCCATCAGTAAAGTGCTCATGAGTCATGCCACTAGTAGTAAAGGGGTAACCCAATATCATGTTTGTCTGGCCTTTGTCCACCTCATCTGGTTGGTCTTAGAACAGGGGGTCATCAACAAAAGTTGATTTATGTTTTGGTCTTACACGCCTGTGTGCTGTCTTGGGATCTCGGCGACTCTTGAATTCTCTCGCATGATTTTTAAGAGCTCTTGTTTTCGTGGTCTTGTGGACAGGAGAGTGAGTGTGCTGCTTGTACTTGGGCAACAGGTCTGGTGTGTCAGAATGTGTAACATTTAACATGAATGTGGGTGTTTATTAGGAAACGATAGCTTCCCTGGTGTCATACTTTCTTGGTTTGTATCATAATGGTAGCATATCCTGCTGTTTACTGCTTACAGCCATGCACACCTGCTAATTTATATACGTCTGATGAACACTGATATAAGGCAATATACACTCGGTGGCCAGTTTTTGGTACACCACCCTGTTCACGAAAAATGGCTTGCTCCTACAGACAGTGAGTCACCTGGCCGTGGCTTGCTTTATAAAGCAGGCAGACATCAAGGCATTCAGTTACTAATTTGATTGAATGTTAGAATGGGCAAGACGAGTGACCTAAGCGACTTTGAGCGTGGTATGATTGTCAGTACCAAGCTCCCCGGTTCCAGTATCTCAAACGTCTGGCCTCCTGGGCTTTTCACTCAGGCTATACAGAATGGCGCGACGAACAAAAAACATCCAGTTAGTGGCCGTCCTGTGGGTGAAAACAGCTTGTTAATGAGAGAGGTCGAAGGAGAATGGCAAGAATCGTGCAAGCTAACAGTAGGGCCACAAACGGGCAAATAATGGCGCAGAATGGCATTTCAGAATGCACAACTCATCTATCCTTGTCACGGGTGGGCTATTGCAGCAGACGACCACACAGTTCCACTCCTATCAGTGGCACGCAATCACGTGGAAAAACATTGCCTGGTCCAATGAATCCCGGTTCCTGTTGTGTCATGCTGATGGCAGAATCCGGATTTGGTGTGAGAATCATAAGTCGATGGCCCCATCCTGCCTGGTGTCAACAGTACAGGCTGGCGGTAGAATGGTGTGGGGAAGGTTTTCTTAGCACACGTTAGGTGCCTTGATACTAATTGAGCAACATTTGAACACCACACCTTGTAGAATCTCTGCCCTGAAGAATTCAGGCTGTTCTGGAGGCAAAGGGGTCCAACCTGGTACTAGATGGGTGTATCTAATGAACTGGCAACTAGTGTACGCGTGTGCATGTGCATAACATGGCTGTAGTTCCACGACTAACGCATGGAGTCAATCAGGTGCTCCCAATGCTTCTCGCGAAGATTAAATGCAACGCTTGCAGCAATGAATTAAGTAGTTGCAGCATTTTACTGCATGAATGCTCATGTTGAGTCGTCCTGCCATAATGATAACATTTGCTATGTGTGAATATACTGCATGTATATGTTTTGTCACCAGGGGGAGCTAGAGAAACAACTTCTGCAGGCTAACCCAATCCTAGAGGCCTTCGGAAACGGCAAGACGGTCAAGAATGACAACTCCTCCAGATTCGTAAGAATCTTTTTTGTTTAAAAAAACAAAAAAACATTTGCGTCTTTGCAATTGTATTAATGACAAGAGAACAGTATTGACTGTAACTGGATCCAGTGACACCACCTCCTTGCTTTCTCTCACTCTTTCTAGGGGAAGTTTATCCGGATCAACTTTGACGTCAATGGATACATTGTGGGAGCCAACATTGAAACTTGTATCCTTTCAATCAATGTGTCTTCATAGTACTAGAAGTGTGATATATATATTATGCCTTCAAGCTAGAATAATAATTTTATGGATGCAAGGACTTAACATCCAGGATGGCAACATTTTTAGTTTTAGCCATGTCTCAGAACCCAAAATATAAGCTTGTTTGACTCCAATGTTTGTAAACAAATGTGAATGTTAAACACTGTATGGCTAAGTTCATGAGCCATTTTAAGTTATTCTTCAAGTATCAATGGGTACATATCATTAGTTTTATACGTCCAAAAATTGATGTAGCAACTAAGGATTGTAGCTTTAACATAAAATATTTCTTAACTTATTGGTTGTCTATGGTGGTTTATTTTTCCTTGACGAACCATGTTGCCAGATCTGCTGGAGAAGTCCAGAGCCATCCGGCAGGCTAAGGATGAAAGGGCCTTCCACGTCTTCTATTACATGCTCACAGGCGCTGGGGACAAAATGCGCTGTGAGTGAGCAACAAACTCATTTTTAACCTATGTCATTTTTTTGGGGTGCAGGGCAATTATTACATTTGTCTTTTTAGCAGAAACTCGTATCTAAAGTGACTTAGACGAACAATTTAGGGATAAGTTCCTTGCTGAAGGCCACATCGAACCAACGACATTTCGATTACTGGCCCAACGCTCTTAACCACTAGGCTACGTGCTGGCCATTATTATAAGTATAATGGTTGGACTGTAAAAAGTCTTGATTTTAAATTAAATGATATCCAGTAACACTTAAAGCCTGCAGGTATAATGCTTTATAACTTGTAATAACTAAAGCATTTATAAGACATAAATGTGTTCTGTCTCTCTAACCAGCTGAGTTGTGTCTGGAGGACTACAAGAACTACCGCTTCCTGACCCACGGGAACGTGACCATCCCTGGTCAGCAGGACCGGGACCTGTTTGTGGAGACCATGGACGCCTTCAACGTCATGAGCATCCCAGAGGAGGAGCGGATAGGTACGCCAACTCCCCCTGTCACACCTGATTCTTGGCCTGTAATACTAAAGTGTTCAAGTAGCTGTTTACAGATCAATGCAATTTCTGTAAATGACTGACGAATTGTGATTTGATTGATGGTCTTGTTCTCCATCAGGTCTTCTGAAGACTGTCTCTGCCGTTCTCCAGCTGGGGAACATGAGCTTCAAGAAGGAGCGCAACTCTGACCAGGCCTCCATGCCTGACGACACAGGTACTTTACATCTGTTTCACTAATCATTTCTGGTGTTCCCCCAGGATTGGTACTGGGTTCATTTTTTAAAATTTTAGTCCAGCACTAACGCACCTGTTTCAACTAATCAAGAGCTCTCTGATTTAATTGAATCAGGTCTTAGTGCTGGGTTGGAACAAAAGTGTGTACCCTTTACTCCACCACTTGGGTCCTTAATTAGACTTTGTCTCCTGCAACCCTCCTTCATGGCTTCTACAATCCCTTACCTAATCCATTCATCCAGCACCACCCACTCACCCACCCCTTTCTCTCTCCCTCAGCGGCCCAGAAAGTGTGCCACCTGCTGGGCATGAATGTGACCGACTTCACCCGGGCCATCCTGTCCCCCAGGATCAAGGTGGGCAGGGACTACGTTCAGAAGGCCCAGACCCAGGAGCAGGCTGAGTTTGCGGTGGAGGCGCTGGCCAAGGCCTCCTACGAGAGGATGTTCCGCTGGCTGGTGATGAGGATCAACAAGGCCCTGGACAAGACCAAGAGACAGGGAGCCTCCTTCATCGGCATCCTGGACATCGCTGGCTTTGAGATCTTTGAGGTGAGCTGAAGATTGTGGGAAAGGGGTTTGTTGGTCATTGAATACAAATCAATGGATTGGTGTGAGTGGTCGTTGATTGTCAATTGTTTTTCAAAATGTATCTTCATCTCTTTAGATGGTGCGTGGACTTCTTTACTGCTTTCTCACATTAAGAAACGTTTCATTTCTGAGTTCCCACCAAAAAGGTCTGTCTAATGAATGTGTACCATCTGTCTTTTCCCCTCTTAATCCTGTAGCTGAACTCGTTTGAGCAGCTGTGCATCAACTACACCAACGAGAAGCTGCAGCAGCTGTTCAACCACACCATGTTCGTCCTGGAGCAGGAGGAGTACCAGAGGGAGGGCATCGAGTGGAGCTTCATCGACTTCGGCCTGGACCTGCAGCCCTGCATCGACCTCATCGAGAAGCATGTAAGTTTTTTGCCACTACCTCTTCCCTAAATGGAATTGAGGCTTATGATTTGTTCTGTTCCAAATTATACACGTTGTCTTTGGACCACATAAACAGCAATCCATCCTTTGGTTTTGTTTACCTGGCTGCCCTCACCAAATGCTAACTTGAGCGTTTTTCCCCAAACCAATGCAAGTCAATATCCCCTAAAGTTGGCCTGTTTTTAAATGTCCTGCACAACCCAACATGCACTGAATTAGTGTCTCCACAAGTAGCTGATAGTTTCCCCCCCCCCCCCCCCCCCCCCCCCAAACCTTTCCCTCTGTTCCTAGGCCAGTCCTCCTGGTGTGCTGGCTCTGCTGGATGAAGAGTGCTGGTTCCCCAAGGCCACAGACAAGAGCTTTGTGGAGAAGGTGGTTCAGGAGCAGGGCAATAACCCCAAGTTCCAGAAGCCCAAGAAACTCAAGGACTCTGCCGACTTCTGCATCATCCACTACGCTGGAAAGGTCAGTTTACCACTCGTGGCGAATCTATCAATCACTAATTGGGTGGCAGAATTTGGTACTTTATGAATGTTTTCAGAGATCCTACAACTGTGATTTCTGAAAAACCAGGGCATTTTGCCAGAATTGATCTTGAACCCGAGCAAATTGGTAAAACCACAACTTCTTGAAAGGTCACAAAATGGTTCCTCTCTTCCCCCTCCTTAGGTGGACTACAAGGCAGATGAGTGGCTGACGAAGAACATGGACCCTTTGAATGACAACGTGGCCACGCTGCTCAACCAGTCCACTGACAAGTTTGTGTCGGAGCTCTGGCGAGACGGTACGTCTCGAGATACCGAGAGCGGACTAGACCAGTGGAGTCCGAGGGGAGGACAGCTCAAAATGGATGGTTATCAAATGCATGATAACCATTTATTATGAGCAGCCTCCACAGGACTAGAAAGTAACTGGGTTGGGCTGTAGACTCTAATAGTGTGATGTCACCTACTGTTGGTACATAACTGCATGATTGGTGTTGGCCAATAGAACTGCAGCAACCTTTCTGTGTGTTTGAACTGAGAAAGTACATGGTGAAAGAAAAGAACTGCAGGAAAGATGAGTTGATAAGTGTTATCTATGATCCTGTTTCTCCCTTTCTCTCTCAGTGGACCGTATTGTGGGCCTGGACAAAGTTGCTGGGATGTCTGACGGGGGGATACACGGGGCCACTAAGATCCGTAAGGGCATGTTCCGCACCGTGGGCCAGCTCTACAAGGAGCAGCTGTCCAACCTCATGACCACTCTCAGGAACACCAACCCCAACTTCGTCCGCTGCATCATCCCCAACCACGAGAAGAAGGTATGGTGTCTAGTCATCAAATCTTCCATTGCTCAATGAGTGATTTGACTAAACTTAAATATATGATAAACGATAAATATGAGGCACAGGCAGTTGGTCTTTGCTTCAGCACATGTACTATAAAAATAATATTTAAAATTTTGACTCTTCACTTCATCACTGTCAGGCTGGTAAGCTGGAGCCCCATCTGGTTCTGGACCAGCTGAGGTGTAATGGAGTTCTGGAGGGGATCCGTATCTGCAGACAGGGCTTCCCCAACCGCATCGTCTTCCAGGAGTTCAGACAGAGGTAACCACGGAAACATATCTTTGTGGTCATCTCCTTCCTGTTTATCAGCTTCACTGAGCAGACTAGCCTGTTATTGTTTATCAGTGTCTAATCTTCTTAAACTTCTCCTGTTTTCCCAGATATGAGATCCTCACTCCTAACTCCATTCCCAAGGGATTCATGGACGGCAAACAAGCCTGTGTGCTCATGGTAAGAGGCGTCAGACCAAACCATCGTTCACCAGTCTTCCAATGTCATTCCCAAATGTCATCCTCCTTCCTTTTCCCAGATCAAGGCCCTGGAGCTGGATTCCAACCTGTTCCGGATTGGCCAGAGTAAGGTGTTTTTCCGGGCTGGCGTCTTGGCCCACCTGGAGGAGGAGAGGGACATTAAGATCACTGACATCATCATCAGCTTCCAGTCCTGGTGTCGTGGCTACGTGGCCCGCAAGTAAGGAACTCAGAGCAGTAACTAGCAGAGGTTTGGCTTATGGGTTTTATACTGCGTATTAGTGTGTGTGAGCACGCTACGTACACATACTCCAATAACATCATCTAGATTGATGAGCGTCTTTTCTGTCTCCAGAGCCTTCACGAAGAGACAGCAGCAGCTGACTGCTATGAAGGTGATCCAGAGGAACTGTGCCGCTTACCTCAAACTCAGGAACTGGCAGTGGTGGAGACTCTTCACCAAGGTACATGCACTCTGTTGCACATCCATATGGGAGCATCCTAATATCAGTGTTGCAGACCTCATCCCCTACTCCTCAGCTACTTGCATTGTCCTGAGTCCCCGTCCTCTTCCCCTACTCCCCCAGGTGAAGCCTCTGCTGCAGGTGACCAGGCAGGAGGAGGAGATGCAGGCTAGGGAGGATGAGCTGGAGAAGAACAAGGCGCGGCAGCAACAGACTGAGGAGCAGCTGCAGGAGTTCGAGGCCAAGCAGAAACAGGTATGGAGTGTCCCTTCTAGTAATTATATTTCTATGGATTGGATTAAGCCCCAATGTAAGGTAATGACTGGTACACTCAGAATGATTATGAATTGGTGCCTTTCAATATGTTTTGTTGGGGTGGTTTCCCAGACAGACCAGTCCTGGACTAAAGCGTTTAACTGAGATTCTCCTTTGAGTTTGATATTTAGTCCAAGGCTTAATCTGTCCAGGAACTCACCCCTAGTGTCTTAAACATTGTCGGTGAATGGCGTGAGTAACTTCCATACTGTTTAACACCATAGTATCATAAACCAACCAGCATTTCAGCCTTGCATCATTGCCCTGTTTATGACACATGCACATCCCCCCCTCCCCAGCTGAATGCAGAGAAGCTAGCCCTGCAGGAGCAGCTGCAGGCGGAGACGGAACTGTGCGCCGAGGCGGAGGAGATGCGCTCCAAGCTGGCCACCAGGAAGCAGGAGCTGGAGGAGATCCTCCACGACCTGGAGTCCAGAGTGGAGGAGGAAGAGGAGAGGGTCACCCAGCTACAGACCGAGCGGAAGAAGATGCAGACCAACATTACGGTAGATTTTTTTTTTTTTAAACAATGTTTTATGTTATGGTGGACTCTAACTTTCCCTTGTTAATTAAGCCTTGTGGTCCAAACCTGTCAGTCACATGTAAATAGTAAGATGTTACCTTTATTTCTTCTGTTAAATTGCCTTCGCAAATTGTCAATTTTCACTTCATTTTCCCTTCCATTTCACCCTCAAAGGGTGTGGCACTTTTTAATGAACTTGGAGTGATGGCAGGAATTGAGGTGAAAATATCTGAAATAAAACATTCCATATCTCTCCCCCTCTGTAGGACCTAGAGCAGCAGCTGGATGAGGAGGAGGCAGCCAGGCAGAAGCTGCAGCTGGAGAAGATGACCACGGATGCCAAGCTGAAGAAGATAGAGGAGAATGTCATGGTGCTGGATGACCAGAACAACAAACTCCATAAGGTTTGTAGTAAAAGTTGATGCGTTTAACTTGTTTATTCAGATGGCTGGAAGAATAAAATAATCACTTGGGCAGTAATTCATTCCAGCAAGTAATCATGGACCAATTTTTATTAAGAGTAAATTACTGTTTGGCATTCAGGGTCTAGGTGTTATCTTTGAATGTAATATCCGGTTGTGTCCTTATGGTTCAGACATTGTATAACCTTCTGGGATTGTTTGTTGTGTGACCGTGTGTGGGGTTATTTGTTTGCAGGAGAAGAAGCTGTTGGAGGAACGCGTCTCAGAGTTCACCACCAACCTGACTGAGGAGGAGGAGAAGTCCAAGAGCCTGCAGAAACTCAAGAACAAGCACGAGGCCATGATCACTGACCTGGAGGGTAGGTGGACCGTAGACCTACCATGACATAGGTTCTATGTTTATGAGGTGAACCACTTTTCCTTGTCTCATCCTTCTTCTGTACTGATCTGAGAGAGCCGGTGAGAGCAATCTGAGACCAAGAGACCACTTTAAAGTATTGAGACACAACCCTGGTTTCCCATCCCTCTCCCTCACCAGACCGGCTGAGGAAGGAGGAGAAGAGTCGTCAAGAGCTGGAAAAGAACCGCAGGAAGCTGGAGGGAGACTCCACGGAGCTGAATGACCAGATGGCTGACCTGCAGGCCCAGATAGCCGAGCTCCGAGCCCAGCTGGCCAAGAAGGAGGAGGAGCTAATGGCTGCTCTGGCCAGGTGAGGGAAGGGGAAACGCATGATTGGAGAAAGGGCCTAAATTCTATTTCTGATTGTGTATCAAAAGTATTTTTGACATTTTTCGAAATGACGCATTATAGGCCGCATGTATGAAGAAAAACGCAGGCCACATTAAATTGGATTGCGGCCCACATTTGGTTGGCCTGAACGAGATATTTTACTTTCCATTGAAAGTTTGATCTGTTAGGATCTCATTAAGCCCAAACAGTAAAACCAAAGTCTACAAAATAGTCTTGTCTGACTTTAATTTCAATGCTTTACACTCTAACCCCCATCCTCCTTCGCTCCCCACCCCCCTCCAGGATAGAGCAGGAGGCCGCGGCCAAGAACACAGCCCAGAAGAAGATCCGGGAGCTGGAGGCCCAGCTTTCTGAGCTGCAGGAGGACCTGGAGCTGGAGAGGGCTGCAAGGGCCAAGGCTGAGAAACACCGCAGGGACCTGGGAGAGGAGCTGGAGGCTCTGAAGACTGAGCTGGAGGACACACTGGACTCTACTGCAACACAGCAGGAGCTCAGGTAGTGGGAGCGTGCACACACACACACACACACACACACACACACAGTTGGAGGTGAAGGACAGCAAGACGGTGGTTTGCTATGAGTAAATGTCAAGTTTTAGTAATAGACAATTACCCATTGAAGACCTATGGTGCTATTCCCTTCTTTCTCCTCCATCCTGTTCAGAACCAAGCGTGAGACTGAGGTGACCCAGCTCAAGAAGGTTTTGGAGGACGAGGCCAAGGTGCACGAGCTGCAGGTGGCCGACATGAGGCACAAACACAACCAGGCCTTCGACGAGCTCAACGAACAGCTGGAGCAGGCCAAGAGGGTGAGAGCTCACTTAAACTGCATTATACTGTTCATGTGTAGGCATTATGGGGGAAAAAAAAATTCTTGGGGGGTGGGGTGCATATGGTTCTCTAATATGACCGTGTGAATGGTGGAATCTTTATTTACATTTTATATTGCCTGACGGTTGACCGGTCAGCCTGTAACATTCAACATTTTACTGTAGTAGTTTGTATTTCATATTAAAGTCTTCATCTGCATATATATAGTAAAACATGCTGTACGTTCTAGTATTTCGGTAGAGAACCGCCGATGTAACCTCCTGCCCATGTGTCTGCTCGTTCAGAACAAGGCGTCAGTGGAGAAAGCCAAGCAGGCCATGGAAAGCGAACATAATGAGCTGGCCATCGAGCTGAAGACCCTGAACCAGGGGAAGAGTGAGTCAGAGCAGCGCAGGAAGAAGGCTGAGACCCAGGTCCAGGAACTGCAGATCAAACACTCTGAGAGCGAGAGGCAAAGGAAGGAGCTGGCCGAGAAGGTGGCCAAGATGCAGGTAGGTGTGGACTGGATGTTGGATACTGTGGCTTGGCTGTAGCTGATGGAGAAAGGGAATGGTAAGAGGGTGGATGAATGGGGATACAGAACACTTTGGGGGATTTCAAAGTATTATTATGTTGGGTGGATGGATGAATAGATGAACGTTATACAACTTTATTTGTCACATGCACCGAATACAACAGGTGTAGACCTTAGAGTGAAATGCTTACTTACGAACCCTTAACTCCATTTCTTGAACTTCATAGTTAAGAAAATATTTGCTAAATAAATTAAAGTATAAAATAACAATAGAGGCTATATACCGGGGGTACCGAGTCGATGTGCGGGGCTACAGGTTAGTCGAGGTACTTTGTACATGTAGGTACGGTGAAGGGACTGCATAGATAAACGGCGAGTAGCAGCAGTGTAAAAACAAGGGGGTATAATGGATGATAGTGAATATATGTTTGTATATTAGGGATAATGGATTGATGTGGTTAATTCCTCCTGTGTCTTGTCTCTAGTCTGAGCTGGACAACGTCAACAGCGTGTTGAGTGTGGTTGAGGGCAAGTCCATCAAGGCAACGAAAGACTGTTCCACTGTGGAGTCTCAACTGCAGGATGTACAGGTACGGTCACACACACCCATGTTGTGCTGTTTGGAAATGGCATCACACACACACACACACACACACACTGTAACCATTCTTTCCCTCCCTTTTTGTCCTCTTTTCTAGGCGCTGCTCCAGGAGGAAACTCGTCAGAAGCTCTCCTTCTCCACTCGTCTGCGTCAGATGGAGGATGACCAGAACAACCTGAGGGAGACGCTGGAGGAAGAGGAGCTGGTCAAGAAGAACACGGAGAAGCAGCTCTACACCCTCCAAGCGCAGGTTGCTAACACATTCCTATCCCTCTACCTCCATAATACTACCCAGTTTTGTTCCCCCTATCGTGCATGTATTACACCACCTAACTGAATGCTTACAAATCTTTCTATATTTTCTCAATCAAATCCCCTGCTTGAACAATGCCACCTTGTACGCTAGGACATATAGACCATGAAGTCTGAGGCATTTCATGTATTTTACATTGACACGACCTTGATGCTTGACCTTGATGCTTTAGCTTGACCAATCAGCTCTACATGTCATGTGCATCTCTTCCTCTCCCCTTTTACCCCTCTACCAAACTTCTCTTATCCTCAGCTGACGGAGATGAAGAAGAAGATAGAGCTGGAGACCCAGTCCCTGGAGGGGGCGGAGGAAAACAAGAAACGGATGCAGCGGGAGCTGGAAGGCATCGGCCAAAAGCTGGAGGAGAAGGCATCGGCCTATGACAAGCTGGACAAGACCAAGACCCGTCTGCAGCAGGAACTAGATGACATGATGGTGGACCAGGACAACCTCAGGCAGACGGTGTCCAACCTGGAGAAGA
The DNA here is from genome assembly GCF_016432855.1 of Salvelinus namaycush. Classification (NCBI taxonomy): domain Eukaryota; kingdom Metazoa; phylum Chordata; class Actinopteri; order Salmoniformes; family Salmonidae; genus Salvelinus; species Salvelinus namaycush. Next base: position 11,847,603 of record NC_052345.1, read on the forward strand.
AGCAGAAGAAGTTTGACCAGGTGAATGGGTTGATGGGTGATGATGGCATAGAGGTTCTATAGCAGAGGTGAGCACCTCTGGTCCTAGATGGCCGAAGACTGGAACCACTGCAGCCTTCAAGGACTAGATAACCCTGTTTTTAGAGGCTTATTTGCTAGATTGACTCACTGGCCCATGACAAGCGATTCATAAAATGAACGTGTAATGATTGATGTATTGATCAATCATTTCAGGTTCAAATTTGCTTCGAGCACTATATCAAAACAAAAATTAGATTTGACTCAACTGTCTTACTGAAATATTTTCTCGCCTGTCCTGATAACAGATGCTGACTGAGGAGAAGACCATCTCCAGCCGGAATGCTGAGGAGAGGGACCGGGCTGAGGCCGAGGCCAGGGAGAAGGAAACGCGGGCCCTGACTCTGACCCGCGAGCTGGAGACCATTAAGGGCCTGAAGGATGAACTGGACCGGGCCAACAAGGTCCTCAAGGCAGAGATGGAGGACCTGGTCTCATCGAAGGACGACGTCGGTAAAAGTGTAAGTCCGATCACAGATGTTGTTGTAGAACTCTCTAGAAGGATAGTGGAACTATTGATAGTGGGTGAATCAAGTTCTCGATTCATTGCGTCCTGTCTTCTAGACTCCTAAAAATGCAAGTCCAGTCCGACCTCCTCCTCCAATGTGTTTTGCAAATCGGAAGGATGTGAAGAAAGACTTGAGGATAGTTTGGAACTTTTCCAAACGCTGCAAAATGTGAATGCCCCATCCCTCCCAAACTCCCTCATTCCTCCTTTTTGTCTCTTGGTGCAGGTCCATGAGCTGGAGAAAGCAAAGCGTGCCATGGATCAACAGCTGGAGGAGATGCGCGTGCAACTGGAGGAACTGGAGGATGAGCTGCAGACCACGGAGGACGCCAAGCTGCGTCTGGAGGTCAACATGCAGGCCATGAAGGCCCAGTCCGACAGGGACCTGCAGGCCAGAGACGAGCAGGGTGAAGAGAGGAGGAAGCAGCTGGTCAAACAGGTACTGGGTTGTGTTCATTACATATCAATTGGAAGAAAACAGTCTGAAACCGGAAGAGAGTACTTGAACTTATCCAATAAGAAATGCTCATTCAAAAAAAAAATCTTGAACCTACTAAATACAACCTTGGATCTGTGTGATGTTTCCCAGGTGCGTGAGTTGGAGACTGAGCTGGAGGATGAGCGGCGGCAGAAAGCCCTGGCCGTGGCTGCTAAGAAGAAGCTGGAGGTGGACCTGGGAGAACTGGAAGCAGGCATCAGCATGGCCAACAAGGGCCGTGACGAGACCCTCAAACAGCTGAAGAAATTGCAGGTAATACAGAGGGACGCACACAGGAGGGCAGTGTGAGTTGAGGCTTTTACTGGTATTTCTAGGATTTTCCGCTAGGGTTGCTGCATGTATGAAATGTTTTGTAATTGACACGTTTCCAATCAATTAAAAGGTGTTGGCTTGCCAATTGCTAGACCTGGGTCTGAGTCTCGGTCGGGGCTACCCCCTGAATTTGCTATATTATACTTCCATGGTTGGTTTCATTGACTCTCCCTTTTAATTGACCATTATTCTTTTTGCTACAACTTCCAAGTCTGTTGGAGAGGATCAGCTTGTGCAAATTGAGGTATAGAATCAATGATCTACAAAAATGATTCCCTTCCAAATAATAGCGTTAGTTATGTTATTGGGGTGAAGGTTAGTGTTAGGACATAGACAAACGCACTACCATGATACACTTCCACACTGCATCCCCAGGTGGCAGCAGCAACTGGGTCGAGATGCTGAGCCAAGCCTTTATTTGCACATAGGTGCTGCCAATGAAGGTGATAGTCAGTGTCCCTGCTGGTTTTGTTTGGTGGCCACGAGGCCTTTCCTTTGTTTTTGTCTTTAGTTTGGGTATGCCTTTTTTTTTATATATATATATATATATATATATATTTGTTTTGTCACCATATGAACAAATAATAACCTGCTTGGACTGGCCGACCAAGACAATTCCCCAAAATGTTCAAGCTACGTTTGCTCCATGTGGTGGGGTGTGGCATGAAGTGACTTAAAGGGATCATGCATGATCTTCTACGTACCTGGAGTCTGAACTTGTGGATACCATTTTGTTTGTCTCTGTGTGCTGTCTGAATGTAGTTGGCAGTAGAGTGAATGCTAACTAGCATTAGCGCAATGATGACGTCTACGGGTAGCAATGCAGATGTTTGTCTATAGTATGCTAGGAGAGGTTTTGAGCAGTGCTAGTTATGGTTAGCTGATTTCAGCTGATGGTTTTTGGTCAACAAATGTTTGGAGGTGGCCACGAGGTTAGTACATTGTTTGCAGCTGGTATTCCTTATCTACAGTAGGGAATTTTAATATTTTATTTTTTGGTATTAGATTTCTCAGTTGAGTCTGAGGATGTGCTAGGCTAGTGGCTAACTGTTGCTATGTTTGGTAGCATTTGGTGCATGGCGTGGTTCTCTGAGGCTTGTTGCATGTGTTTGGTTAGCGGTGAGCTAGTGGCTTACTGACTTGTCAGTTGATTTATTGGTTGTCTTTGGCATACTGATTTTTAACTATGGGGGTATTTGAACCAGCAGTGTGTGTAGAGGATCGTGGGGTTTTCCTCAGGCTAATGAGTGATCAGTTATTTCAGGTGGCAGAAATGCTGGAAGTTGAAATGGCAGAGGAGTTGAACGAGGTTACTTTGAATGGTCAGTGCTTTTTGGGTTCCTTGGGACATCCTCAACTCAAACTTTAACCATAATCTTATCCACTTCAAATGGGGGACGTCCCAAGGATCCCGGATAGCGAGGACTGTTGAACAGACAAGTGTGATTTCTCCGGTTGTTGGGTGTGGCAGGGGTATGGCATGATGAATAACGTGTTTAAAGGGCAGCAGCCATGCTGACAGTGTTCCCTAACCCCCATTTGTCAACTGGTCATTCAGAACAGCGCTTTGTTTAATTGACATTCCACTTTGTTTCGTACTGAACGCAGCCCGAGTGGAGTTTCTCAAGGATAGTTGAGGTATGCCCAGTTTGTAAAGTTACACATGTTCAGAAGAGTGCTCATGAAAAACAATAGGGAGGAGGATTTGTGGGGGGCCCTGGAGGAAACGACATTATTTGCTGAACTAGGAAATCGTTATTGTCTCTAGCTGAGACCACCTGGGCAGAGATATGATGTAGTGTGCCTAATGCAGGTTGAGATTCATGTGTCTATTTAAGGACATGTTCCTTGTCAAAGTAGGTACGGTTGTGGTTCCTCAGCAGGCTGACCGTGAGTTTGTTTAGGTGTCAGATTTAGCTGACAATTTTCTCACTAAACTGAAGGAGACTTCCCAGTCGTGATGCTAGTGAGAATCCGCTAGAAGACCTGATCTGGGTTTTGCGGGGTGACGCTGCTGTTTTTTGAGGAGAATCAGGAGCTTGAAAAATAGTTTGGAACAGCCAGATCCACCGGTTTTGTCACTTGCGGTTGACAGTTCCTGTCGCATGGAGGCCTAGTGAGTCTCCTGTTAAGGTGGAGGAAAAGCGAGGATATGGCTAGTGGTTTCCCTCCAGTGAGCACTCCGGGCTGAGCAAAGAGGCGTTGGGGAACGGTTGTTCCTAGTGAGTGTTCTGAAGTTGGTTAATGTTCACGTGTCCCTGGTGGTGGTTGCTCCAAGTCTCATCGACGCTTGCATATCCGATGGCGCTTGTGACCATGGGCCTAGTTAATGGAGTTGGTCTCAGTTTAGAACCAGACGGGTCCCAGCTGGTGCCTTGAACAAACCAAGTCAGACCTTTGGCAGGAAGTAATTACCTGAGTGCAGAGCAGTGAATTTGATGCTTTTGGTTTTGAGAATGGCTTGGTCTCTCACACGTGGTAACCTTCTCTATGCACCAAAAGTGAGTTGAAGGCATGTTCAACAGCTGCTAGAAGGTTAACACCAACAAAAATGTAGTTCACAGCTCACTACAAATTAGGCAGTGTGCAGTCTATTTCTGTAGAATGATACCAAGCCCTACACTCTGGTGTGGTACTTGACTCAGTCCTTTGTGGTTCTCTCCTATACAGGCCCTGTTGAAAGATCAGATGAGGGAGCTGGAGGACCTGCGTCTGTCCAGGGACGAGGCCCTCAACATGGCCAAGGAGAACGAAAAGAAGGTCAAGGCAATGGAGGCTGACACCATCCATCTCCAGGAGGTATGCCCATCTGTCTGCAGGTCTCGCTCGCTGTCTCCACCCGCACTGTCCGTATTCTTATGCTCATCATGACATACTCCTCTCAATCTTCCATAGGAGTTGGCGTCTGCTGAGCGAGTCAAGAAACAGACCCAGACAGAGAGGGACGAACTGCAGGACGAGCTCAACGGCCACAACTCTAAGAAGTACGGCTCAGACACCTCCATAGAAACACTGAAATTGCATTAATTTGCATGGAATTTGCCATTTCTGTGATGGTTTTCTTCCTCCCAACCAATGTATCTCGCCCTCAGTTCCCTGACGGTGGATGAGAAAAGGAGGCTGGAGACTCGTATCGCTAAGCTAGAGGAAGAAATGGAGGAAGAGCAGTTGAACACAGAGATGGTCAACGACCGCTTGAGGAGAAACACACTGCAGGTAATGAACTGATCGCAAAGCTGAGGAGCTGCACCTAGAAAGTATTTCAATTGTATTTATCTGGGTTAGTCACAGGGAGATAAAGGGAGAGCGTTTCAACCTGAATCGTTAGCGCTATTTGTAGAAGTACTCAATTGAGATGTCTAATGTTATGGGCCGGCCACTACATTGTCCAGTTCATCTCAATGCATAGTCTTGTCCATACCTCCGCCCTAGACCGACCAGCTGATCACTGAGCTGACAGCGGAGCGCAGTACCGCCCAGCGCCTGGAGGGCACCCGGGCCCAGCTGGATCGGCAGAACAAGGAGCTGACGCTCAAGCTGCAGGAGCTGGAGGAGACTGTGAAGTCCAGATACAAGGCCTCTATCGCTGCCCTGGAGGCCAAGATACTGCAGGTAGAGGAGCAACTGGACTTGGAGTCCAAGTAAGTAAAAACCATTGGCCTGGTCTCCCTTAGTCTTTCCTCAAGTCCTCTCTCCTTGCTTCCTTCTCAATGTATTGTAGGAGAGGATCCAAGGTCCCTCCCCTTTGACCTATGAATTTTTTCTTTCTAAGGGAGCGTCAGCAATCGTCCAGGCTGGTCAGGCGCGCGGAGAAGAAGGTGAAGGAGGTGCTGCTGCAGGTGGAGGACGAGAGACGCAACACAGAGCAGTACAAAGCAGAGGTGGGTCCTCTCTGCATAGAACTAGATCAGTTACCCCTATATCAGTAGCACCATGGGTGTATATCAGTGGAGGCTGCTGAATTGCTAGAACGGAGCGAATGGCATCAAATCCATGGAAGCCATATGTTTGTATTTGATACCATTCTACCTCAGCCATTACTATGAGCCCGTCCTCTCCGATTAAGGTGCTACCAACCTCCTGTGGTGTGTGTATAGTCCCAGGTGCAATGTAACCAGACAAGCGATATGACGGATGCAGATTGTATAATCTCCATGTATTGTAAAGGTCTGGGGTGTTCATTAGTCAGATTGGTTCCTACAGTAAACGTTTCTGTTGGAGAACAATCTGAGGTAAATGGAGAGGGACCTAACTGAATTTGTCCAGTAAACTCTAGTTTTGGTTGCAAAATGTTTTATTTTTGGAGTAAACGATTTCTGTTACAAAAAAAACATTTTGCAATGGAAACCGACGAATGAATATACCCCAGATAATCTGTGCAGACCTGTCGTGAATCTGTGCTGATATCTGGAAAACAACCAGAAACCGCATGCTGTATAGATGCAGCCACTGAACCACCTTGCACAGTTACTGTATAGCCTCCATAGATGAAGGATACATAGATTTGCAGCCACTGATCGAACACCCTCTGCCTGTACTCCACAGGCGGAAAAGGCGAACAACCGCACACGTCAGCTAAAGCGTCAGCTGGAGGAGGCAGAGGAGGAAGTGACACGGGCCAACGCCAACCGCAGGAAGCTGCAGAGGGAGCTTGAGGATGCCACTGAGTCGCAAGACGCCGTGACCCGAGAGGTCAGCACCCTGAAGAGCAAGCTCCGGTATGGTCGTCCCGCCACCCTATATTCATTAGTGAAATGTTGCACAAGGTTTAGTTAGAAATGGATTATGTAGAGCAGGGTTTCCTAAACTCGTCCTGTGGCCCGCCCTGGGTGCACGTTTTGGTTTTTGCCCCAGGTATAGAGTATGTATTTCAGGTAGAATAGGTGATTGTGTCAGATTTATTTGTAACATTTCTTTTGGCAACATTCTGAACTCACGAGTAATGGCGTTTTTGGCACCTTCTTACAGAAATACAATGTGTTACTGTGTCTGACTTTGAACAAGCATAAAAGGATCTCAAAATGTGTTACTTTAAGTAATTGCACAGTCATAAAACCTGTTACCAAATATCTCTGAAGTGGTTGATTTACTCTTTGCAGGCGCGGGGACTTGCCTTTAAACATGCGCCGTGTCATGAATCGCACAGGCATGGGGGACAGTGATGAGGAGATGGATCTGCCCAGCGACGCATCCAAGCCTATACCTGAGTGAGATGAACGTGACAGGAGAGAGCAGTCAACTTTTTTACAGGGACCATACTGGAAATGCAATATCTATCATAGATTTAAATAGTGCATTTTATAGCGGACTGCTCATTCAGCCGTGCTTGCGATCATACAAATAATTGTATACCAAGATTTTTACTATTCTCTTCGGTGTCCATTTTTGACAATCTGTTTTGTTCAGGTAGGAGATCTGAGATCATTCTCCTAGATTTACTAATTGACATTTGAAATCTGTACAATGCATTTTGTGCATGTGTGCAAAACAAATCTGTGGCCAAATTTATATATTTTGTCATGAATGTGACTTTTTTTAGAGGCTAGCTTTCCAAATTATATCTGACATTCTAGATCCTTTTTTGTACTCTGCCATCTTCAATATTATACAAAGTATATTATTCAGACATGGTTTAGCAGCTTAAATTGTTACTGTGGCTAGAATACACCACAATATCCGTTGAGACCTCTTTTTCCCCTGGAACTTGTATGATACTGTTTCTGCCATCTTTTGCTGTGCACATGGATTTATTTTCTTTATGAATGCAGTAATTTAATATGGTTAATTAGTGGGGGGGTTTTCACTGCTATTTTCTGCACGCACAGCTATACTTCGCTATTCATCCTCATTGTAGTACTTGCATCACATTAGGACATGAGGTTTGCACACAGTTATTACATCTACAGATAGAGCCTGCACTTTATATGTAACGGTCACACTGGAATAAAGTTTGTGCATACACTGAGAATAACTACAGCCTTAACACTTGAAAATCGTATTATGCTGAAGTGTGTGTGGGGGGGGTCTTTTCCGATAGTTATTGGTGTTAGTTATTGGTGTCTTGAAATTGACTGCTTTGATCTGATCCATGTGCTCTGCTAAATAGGGAAAATGGTGGTGGGGTTAGATGGCGCACTGTTCTTTGCACATGGCTGGCAGTGAATACCACATGGTGTGAGTTCTACTTCATATCAAAGACTAGATACTCTTTTTAATCTAGCTCTGTCACTTTCATTTGCTGTTATCGCACTTTCACATTTTAATTATTTAGCGCTTATAGATATTCTGCAAGATAGTGGGGGATGGCTGCTTTTGCTAAATTTTCACTCAAGGTTTAATGAATTGTAACTGAGGGGTATATTGATTTATTTCAGAGTTTTGTATTTTATCAGATGCTATGTTTCAATAAAATTATTTTAAATGATAATGACTGCATTATTTGTAACCCTGAAGTGAATAGTGATGCAGTGAATATGATATTCACAGTAACAGTTTTAACCTCTGTGATCGGTGTTCTCCCTGCGGGATGGTTGAGCTAATGTGACTAGCATGTAAGTGAAAATAACATTTCCCAGGACATAGACATCTGATATGGGCAGAAAGCTTACCATGTTAATCTAACTGCACTGTCCAATTTACATGAGCTATTAGTGAAAGAATATCATGCTATTTGAGTGCCCAGTTATGAACTTGAAAAAGTATTAAACCAATTAAGGATATTTGGGCGGTCTTAATACATGTTTAGCAGAAATGCAATGGTTCATTGAATCAGTCAAATTTGCGCCACACTGCTGCCATCTAGTGGCAAATCTAAATTGCGCCAAACCTGGAATAGTACATTATGGCCTTTCTCTTGCATTTCAAAGATGATTGGGGGATGCATGTGTTTTCTTACTCTTTTACCAGATCTAATATGTTATTCTCCTACATTAATTTCACATTTCCACAAACTTAAGTGTTTCCTTTCAAATGGTATGAAGTGTATGCATATCCTTGCTACAGGCAGTTAGATTTGGGTATGTCATTTTAGGTAAAAATGGGGGGGGGGGGTGGTATGATCCTTTAATCCTCCTGTTGTGTATGTTAATTCTGTGTTCCCGGTCCAATGACCACCCCATTATAGCGGATTATAAACCCATAATGCATATTGCCAATCTTTTTATGAACTTGAGTTATTGTGAACTTCTATTTGCTATTTATGGCCTGTAGGCCTCACTGACCTGAGCTCATAACTCGATTCTGAGTAAAAGCATAATGTATGGATTATTTTGACTATAACAAATACTCAGATGAAATTTATTGTGCTATTTATCACAGACTACTTTGTGTCAAAGTTTAACAAGGACTTTCTCCTCACCAGTGTCATGATCAAAGACATCAAGAGCCTCACATACAGTATACCATTTGGTCATTGTGCTGCCACAGAACGAATTGTGAGCAAAGCCTTATATACCAGAGCTGCAAGAAAAGTTCTATATATTATTGAAACAATGTTGCGATAGTGAGCATGCCAACAGGTGTGGTTCCTGTGGGGGTTGCCATGGAAGCCAAAAAGGGGAGGTGTGCGTATGTGTGCTCAAACACATGCATGTGTGGGTCTGGGTGAGGAAGTGTGTCCCTCTGATGAATGGGCATGTGTGGGCATGTGCCTGAACTCAGTTTTATACACTAATTGTAGTCTCACCCATTCATTTCTAGTGACCAGGAACACCACAGCTGTACAAAAGTTAAATAAAACACCCAAAATGTAATGAAAATCATCTAAATGTATTTTGTGCGTTCAGATGCCCTGTGTAGATAAAGTCATGGAACCTTATGACAATCATATTAAATTAACTACATTTTCCAGAGAGAAAATTGTAAATTTGTCAAATTCGACCGGAACATAGGTTTATTCAAAGGAGTGATACCACAAATTAGCTACTGTATTTACACACATGCAGTCCTCAAGTACACCACCAGAGGGTTCAAGGAGTAGAACTAGAAATATTGACTATGCTTCTCTCCCACTGTAAATTTTGCAGTGGAAAGCGAGATGAAACCGGTTCACAACCAGTTGGCCCCGACTGGTACCGGGTAGAGAGGAGGGGCTTGGTGCGACGTGGGGGAAATTGCGCATCTCGCACTAACGTTACCGACGCCGACAAACAAGGTGCATGGCAACAACTGCATAGTGGTCTACGTGTTAAATATAGTGAATTATATCGTACTAGATGGCTACACTTTGGTATCTGTGAGCAGTCAAACGTTTTAGTACAAAGCCAGCCAACTACTTTTGCTAGCGTTACATTAGCAAAGTCAGTACAGCTAGCTAGCTTAATTTTGGTGAGACAGTTTGCTAGCTACCTAACGAGTAACTTAAACGGAGTATTTCTTTTAGCTAAACACCATTATAGTATTACTCAAAAGGTTCGCGCTTACAAGTTAGCTAGCTTTTAGTTCAGCTAACAGTTCGCTATCTGATATGAGTCTAATCAGTTTCTTGTAGCCTGTCACCGGCAAAATGACTGTCTTTGAACTGAATCAAGTCATCGGTCCCTAGCTAACGTCAAAGCCAGGTAAGGTATGTTATGTGCCGTGTGCATGACATTTGACCACCTTTTCAATAGCAAAAGAGGTAAGGTTAGCTAGCTTCTTTATTCAGTTGGACCTGGTGTAGCCCTTTTATAGTTTGATGGCTGTAGCGAGTCTTTGCAAAACATTACATCATTATGTTGACATGCGTATGTAATTGGTATAGTTATTCACCCTCTCACTATAGTTGGGGCTGTAAACAAACAGCGACAAGACGGCAAGAGAAGGGAAGGAGGCGCTCGAATCGCTCCTTCAGGATTCATCCACTGCATCAGCATCAACGATGGAGTTGGCACTGGTAATTTAGTAACGTTAGCTACAAATGTATACATGAACACTATGTAGTCCACAGGCATTGTCTTTGTTTCTATACAAGCGAACTAACCTGACTGACAGCGATACTGAGTCTCAGAATATTCACTTTAAAGATGCACTATGCAGAAAACGTCCCGCCATTTCCTGGTTGCTAAAAATCTAATAGTTCGCTTAATTTCAGTTTATATGACAAACGTGTAGGGTATTGTATTTTTTACCATATAAACCTCTGTGAAATGTTTTTTCCATAACCAAAAATAAATATTTTATCTGATGTTTGTAGTTGGTGTACAAAAGTAAGACGCAAAAACGAAAATTAGGAACAGGAAGCATAGAAATAAGGCACATAGAGCATATCTACTTCTTAGACTTACTTTCAATGAGAAGGACAGATCTATAAATCAATTTCTGTGAATTTGGTCTTCACCCAAAAAGTTACATATTGCAGCTTTAAAATGTCAAATAAAAACCAACGATTGCAAAGTTAAACAAACCGTACATCTCAGTACACAAGGACTACTTTTAACAAATTCCACAACATTTTACTCAAACACATTTACTTGAACATTGCAGATGCAAAGTTTGGTAACAGAATAATGGCACAAACCGTTATTCTGTTAGCAAACTTTGCATCTGCACTGTTTTTCAAGTAAATTCGTTTTCTGCAAAGATTTGGTTTGAATATCTGGTGTCATGGGCAGGATTTGACCATATTCTCCAGAAGTAAGGAGTTGGAATCTACCAAAGTGCATGGAGGTGAGGCCCAACACCCTTTTATGTTCTACAGGCAGCCCCTCATTGGTCATTGTTGTCTGTTGCCATAGCATTCTTTAGAAAAATAGGACATATTTTTTTGTAATGTTGAGAATAATGGATTGTGACTAAGCCTGTGACGTCGGGGTAAAGGAGGCTGCCATAGACTGAGAAAGTTGTATTTTCTGTGCAAACATTGTAATATTCTACTACACTAATTTTACATTGGTTATGTCATCCTGGCCTGGGGAAGACAGTGTAGTGCACACAGGCTGAAAGTCACACATTCATTTGCATAAACAGACTCCCTCCACCATCCAATTCTCAGTGACCCATATTTAGTGTCACACACACACACAGAAAGACAGACACACACAGTCTAAATCACACACAGCGACACAGCCACTGCATGACTCATACATCGCATTTCATAGAGACAAAATTTGTCAGAGCGATTTAGAGGGGAGGAGAGAGAGCATCACAATTCTGTTGTGTATATGTGTGTGTATGTGCGAATCTACGAGAGCGAGAGAGAGACCAATAGAAGCATGTGGATGAAGCTGGGGTGGGGATGAGAAGAGAGGTAGCAGCAGCAAACCATTGTGTGTTAGATTGAGAGGGAAGCGAGAGATGGAGATTGCTTATTTTGTAATATGCTGTTCGTAGCAGCAGCACAGAGAGAGAGAGGTGAAAGAGGGAGACATGCAACAGAAACAGGATTCTCAAGGAGGCAAACCCTCAAGCATCTTGGGAAAGGTAGGGAGGATAGCCAGTGTGTGTGTTACTGTCAAGTGCCAGTGTGGATGTGTTTTCATGCTATGCTGCTGTGCATTTGTGTCTACATGCTTTTAAAAAATTATTGTTAATCACCATGATTACAGTATTTGAGATCAGGCATCATACGCATGTCAGCATCTGTCTTTGTGTGTGTGTGTGTCATCTGTGAGTGTGCGTATGTATATATGTTTGTGTGTCCATGTATGTTTCAGTGTTTAAAATTCACATGTACAGTGTTGCAGGTGTAATTGGATGGTACAGTGAACATCTGTTGCAGGACTAAGTGAAATAAAACAATGAAAATGGTCATAAATAAACAACAATTGAAATAGCACTATAGTCCTGGGGGGGGGGGGGGGGGGGGTTGTCCATAGGGGAGCAGTAGGGGGGAGGGGGTAGTAGGTAGCTGACTAGTGGTGGCTAATCAGCAGCCTGATGGTCTGGGGGTAGAAACTATTGGCCAGTCTTTTCGCCATGATGCTCCTGTACTGCCCGCGTCTGAGTGATGGAAGCGGGGAGAACAGGTCGTGGCTCAGGTTTCTGATGATCTGCTTGGCCTTCCTGCAACACCTGGTGTTGTAGATGTCCTGGAGGGCAGACCGTGTGCACCCAGTGGTGCGTTTGGCTGCACATATCATCCTCTGAAGTGCATTACGGTCAGAGGCGGTTGAGTTGCCTTACCAGGTTGTGATGCAGTCCGACGGTATGCTCTCGATGGTGCTCCTGTAGAACACTGGGAGAGGCCAAATTTCTTCAGAATCCTGAAGTTGCTGTGACGGTGGCCGGTGACGGTGGCCGTGTGACTTGTACACAGAGGAATTTTAAGTTATTGACCGTCTCCACGGTGGCCCCGTGGATGAGGATGTGTCCAGCCTGGTTACTCCTGAAGTCCACAATCAGCTCCTTTGTTTTGCTGACGTTGAGGGAGAGGTTGCTTACCTGGCACCACACCGTCAGTGCCTACCTCCTCCCTGTAGGCCACGTCGTCGTTGTTGGTAATCAGGCCTACTCCTGTCGCGTCGTCAGCGAACTTGATGGAGTTGGAACTGTGTGAGGCCATGCAGTTGTGGGTATACAGGGAATACAGGAGGGGACTGAGGACGCACCCTTGTGGGGCCCCCGTGTTGAGAATCAGTGTCGAGCTCGTAATGTTGCCTACCTTCACCACCTGGGGGTGGCCCTTCAGGAAGTCCAGGACCCAGTTGCATAGGGAGGAGTTCAGACCCAGGGTTGTGAGCTTTGTAATGAGCTTATAGGACACTATAGTATTTAAGGCAGAGCTGTAGTCCATGAATAGCATCCTCACATATGCATTCCTTTTATCCAGATGGGTAAGGGGAGTGTGCAGTGCAATGGTGTATGTATGTACTTGCGTGCGCCTGTGTGTGTGTGTGTTGGTATTTATCAGTGTGTGTCCCATTTATCCCACCATCTCTAGCTATATTTAGCATTTGTCTGTGTACATCCCCCCTCCGTATTTGTCCGTCAGACGTGTGACTAATGATAACGCTGAGTCTCCATGTGATTCGCCGTGACAGCTCCTCTGTTTGTGTCGACTGTCTGCACGCATCTCCATCACCACTGGTTGTTTGGGCGCTCGCCTGTGTTCTGTGGCTGTCGTTGCAATTTGTTGTATCTGCGTGTACTTGTGCATACATCATGAACATGTTTCCGTACTGTGCGTAGCCTTTTAGGGCATCGTTTGTGTTTTCACAAACAGAATGTGCGTTGTAAGCTGTATTGCCTTCCTGCATGCCCGTGCATGTAGCATCAGTCACACATATCACGACATGTGGAACTGTGCTTATCCCTCGTCCTCTTCCACCCCCCCCCCCCAGGCGCATCCAGCTCTCAAGGCCTTCATGTGTGGCTCCTTGAGCGGCACCTGCTCCACGCTGCTCTTCCAGCCTCTGGACCTGGTCAAGACGCGCCTTCAGACCCTGCAGAACAACATGAAGCCTGGGTATGTAGTGGAGCTCGGCAATATGGACAAAAATCCATATCGCCAATAAATTGACTTTTCTTTTTTTTCTCGATTTAAATTATTATTTGGGGAAGTGCACAGTTACTCTCTATTTGCACCCTATGTACTGTGTCAAAGAAATGGCCCTAATATATTATTATTAAGTTAACCAGGTGATCCTGCGTTTAAAAGATGACGTAACGCTGCTACAGAAAGAGACCTGTATTTTAAACATTAATTTAGTTATGCATTCATTTCTTATAAAGACATGAGACTGATTTTATATGTAAATGTATTTAAAACTCCATTAGTCTATTGGTGTTTGGTAATTGCAGCATGTTATTTGCTCCAAACACAATGGACTTTTAGACTGCAAAGTAGGCAGTCTACAAGCACCTGCTGCACAGCTTCGATGTAGTGCAGTGGCAATGACATGTAGGGCTTCACCGTCCTACTGGATCACATAGCAGTTGTTGTTGCGAAATAGTGCTCTGCACCCGTTTCAGCTCGATGCTATTTTGCCATGACATTTCTCGTACATTTTGTATTTCTTGTCCAGATTGTGAACCATCTTCTTTTGCGATGTGGTACTTTATGCCATGTGTCATTTCATGCCATCGGTTAGTGTGTGTTGCATAGTAAGTTGCGTGTGCAAACGATTCCGTATTGTGTTGTCCCTGGGCACTGCTCTTGTCATGACTAGGGCTGTTAGTGACCATATTACCGCCACACCGGCAGTCAAATTCCACGTGACCGTTGATTCACGGTAACTAGGCTCCAAAACTGCACTCTGATGCCGCTGATAGCTTACCAAACTTGCTAGCTTCTGCTAATGGCCGGTACTCTGCGCTTCATTGTCCCTTTAAGTCACTCTGTTCTTCTTAAACAGGCTACATTTTCTTCACATCATAATGTTTCTTTAGACCTGCCTAAAATAAATAATGGATTTATTGTAACGCTGTAAGCAATATTAAATGGATTTATTGTAACGCTGTAAGCAATATTAAATGGATTTATTGTAACGCTGTAAGCAATATTAAATGGATTTATTGTAACGCTGTAAGCAATATTAAATGGATTTATTGTAACGCTGTAAGCAATATTAAATGGATTTATTGTAACGCTGTAAGCAATATTAAATGGATTTATTGTAACGCTGTAAGCAATATTAAATGGATTTATTGTAACGCTGTAAGCAATATTAAATGGATTTATTGTAACGCTGTAAGCAATATTAAATGGATTTATTGTAACGCTGTAAGCAATATTAAATGGATTTATTGTAACGCTGTAAGCAATATTAAATGGATTTATTGTAACGCTGTAAGCAATATTAAATGGATTTATTGTAACGCTGTAAGCAATATTAAATGGATTTATTGTAACGCTGTAAGCAATATTAAATGGATTTATTGTAACGCTGTAAGCAATATTAAATGGATTTATTGTAACGCTGTAAGCAATATTAAATGGATTTATTGTAACGCTGTAAGCAATATTAAATGGATTTATTGGACTTTTAAAATGTAGATGTTCCAAAGGTCTGCATCAGTGGCTTGTAGGCTATGCCTGGTAGCCAGAAATGCTAAACACGTTTATGTTAATTAACAGTCAATTACCTTTAGTCAGGCAGTTATTTGCAT
Organism: Salvelinus namaycush; assembly: GCF_016432855.1. Lineage (NCBI taxonomy): Eukaryota > Metazoa > Chordata > Actinopteri > Salmoniformes > Salmonidae > Salvelinus > Salvelinus namaycush. The sequence continues at coordinate 11,863,024 of NC_052345.1, forward strand.
GACAATCAACTGCTGACAACATTTCATAACAGCCCTAGTCATGACGCTTGTTGGCCTCTACCTAATTCTTCTTCGCCATGCATTCGTCATGCTGTATTACCTGCCTGTGTTTCAAATGGTGGAAACAGTTGTTGGTGTTACCTCGAGTGGTTGCTATAGTTGTGCGACAGTTCAAGCGCATCGCCTCACTCTGCTCAATGTCACTAGGTTGAAAACCAAAATAGGCCCAAACAACCGACACAGCATCCTTCTTTGGCAGCGATTGTTCTTGGATTTCTGGGACGGAAGTTTGTTTGTCTCCGTTCATTTGAACAAGGCTACTCGCAACATCACTTGGGAGAACTGCCAACAACAGGTGTTGGAAGCTTGGGATAGAACACGGCTCTGATTGGCTCGAATGAAACGGCATAGATGAAAGTGTTGAGCTCCGGCAGCGTGATGCTTTTCTCTATGCCTTTTTGCTTTCATATATGCTGTGCCGCTCCGTAGGCTATTGTTTAATGCACACAGGAACATTGTGTAATCCCCGAAAATTACAGACATTGGCAAAATTGCTTCGGTATGAGTTCGAAGTGCCGGTGTTGGTAATTTTGGGTTTATCATCCCAGCTCTAGTCTGTAGGGACACACGTACACAGAAAGAGCCAGAGACACACACACACGTGCATGTATACTTGCATAAACACTGATACAAACACAGAGAGACACACACACACTGCAGTGTAGAATCCCTCTTCAGTAGCTTTCAGACAGTTTGAATCCCCTCATTTGACCCATATATGCTAATTAGACACACTTCCATGCTAACAACTCCTCACTAGAATTGACCCCCGAAGACGTGTTGGGAACATATCTACAGGTGAATCTGTGTTTGTGGACTTTTGCTTATTTTCAAGTATCCACTCTCTTATCTTAATGAATGTTGTGTTTAACCATGTATTTATCTCCTGTCTCAGAGCTCCTAAGGTGGGGATGATGACAGTGCTTGTCCAGGTCATTCGGACAGAGAGCTTCCTGGGCCTGTGGAAGGGAGTGTCACCGGTGAGAATCTAATCGAAGCAGTCTGGCTTCCCTGTTCGCCTTGTGGTTTACTTTCCCTGTTTTAACACAGTCTGTGTACAAAGTCCGGCTTAGTGTATCACTTTGGTTTAGTGAATGTTTTTTCTAAGAACCAGACCACGTCGGTCTCCAAAATGACAGGACTTTTTTTTCTTTTTTTTACAACTGTTTTCTTTTGTGTGAACAATGGCAGAGGTGCATAAAGATGGCGGCCCCATGTACCCATGTACAAATGCCTTGTTTGTGCATTTCACCGAATTGTACATTGCTCTCCTTGACTATTTTGTCATGTCCTCATTAGCACAGTGTACATGATTCCAATTCTCGCTCCAAGACGGCGGCAATTTGAAAACCCCAAAAAGTTGAACCATGTCGTTCTCCATCGTTTAAAAAAAATCAGTGGATGTCATATCTGAATTCCGACATCTTTATCCACTTCGCCATTGTAGCTGAATTCTTCTTGAAGGTAGAAACAATCTAAATCTTGACCTCTCTCTCTCGCCCTCGCTCTCGCTCTCCTCACACACTCTCTCCTCACACTCATTCTCTCTCTCCCCAGTCGTTTGTGCGCTGTATCCCAGGCGTAGGGATCTACTTCTCTACCTTCTACTCACTGAAGCAGCACTACTTCCAGGAGGGCCGGGCCCCTAACGCTGGGGAGGCTGTGCTGCTGGGGGCCGGGGCCAGGGCTGTGGCTGGGGTCTGCATGCTGCCTGTCACCGTCATCAAGACACGATTCGAGGTGAGAGCTTCTTCTCAGTGTTGTGAATGGGGATGGACTACAATAAAAGATGGAGCGATGCAGAGGGGAAGGAGCTGGGATTAAGGCATGGTTGAGTGGGCGAGAGGTTGTTACAGCTGTAAGGATGGAAAAAGACTGAGGGAATGGTGTAGGATGGAGAGGAGGGAGAGGAGCAAGGATGAGGTGATGGTTGCTACAGCCATGTATATTTAGGATGGATTAGGGCATGAATGGATGGGGTAAAAGGGGTGGAAGGATGTATGAATTAAGATGAGGAATGATTCAGAATCAGAATGTGTGTGAGAGAGGAAAGAAAGAATGAAGTCAGGAAGTTAACAAAGGAGGAAGGGGAGGAGTTGGTGGTTCAGTAATAGCATAGAACAAGCACTAGCAGATAGGCTGGGATATTTCTGGTGTCTGTGGGCTGGAGATTGAATTAGAGGGAGGATGATGGTAGAATTAGCAGCCTGCTACCGCAGAGAGAGAGAGGGGGGAGATAAAGGGAAAAGAGAGGGGAGAGAGAGGTTATCTGACGGGAGAGCTGATTGCCTTGGGAACTAAACGCTTCTATCTGCATTTGAATAAATGCTGTCGTGTTGGTTTTATAAGGACCGAGCATCTAGCTGTGCATAGAGGATGTGTCAAATGTTTAATGGAACTATGTCGCCTGCTAGTTTCTTCATCTGTATGACTACGATGTGTCATCTGTGTATTAATGGCGCTCCGTTGGTTTCCAGTGGTGGTGGATATCTATCTGGTTTCGTGTTTAAATGTTGCTAGTTGTTGTGTGTTGAGTAAGTATTCAGTCAGTGGAGGCTGCTGAGGGGAGGACGGCTCATAATAATGGCTGGAATGGAGTGAATGGGAAGGTATCAAACCGATGAAAACCGTGTGTTTGATACCATTCCATTGACTCCATTTCCGGTCATTATTATGAGCCGTCCTCCCCTCAGCAGCCTCCTCTGTATTCAGCATTGGGGTCAATTCCATTTCAATTCAGTCAATTGAAATGGAACCGACCCCAACCCTCGTGGTAATCTGTAGGTATTCCAGAGTGGATGGTACAACTACGTGATCTACTGTGGTTGTAGTGTATAATGGGGTGTATTACTGTGTGTGTTTCGCAGAGCGGACGGTACAACTACGTGATCTACTGTGGTTGTAGTGTATAATGGGGTGTATTACTGTGTGTGTTTCGCAGAGCGGACGGTACAACTACGTGATCTACTGTGGTTGTAGTGTATAATGGGGTGTATTACTGTGTGTGTTTCGCAGAGCGGACGGTACAACTACGTGATCTACTGTGGTTGTAGTGTATAATGGGGTGTATTACTGTGTGTGTTTCGCAGAGCGGACGGTACAACTACGTGATCTACTGTGGTTGTAGTGTATAATGGGGTGTATTACTGTGTGTGTTTCGCAGAGCGGACGGTACAACTACGTGAGCGTCCTGGGAGCTCTGAAGAGCGTGTGTGAGACGGAGGGGCCCAGGGCTCTGTTCTCCGGGCTGACGGCCACACTGCTCCGAGACGCCCCCTTCTCTGGCATCTACGTCATGTTCTACAGCCAGGCCAAGAGGTCCCTGCCACCGGGTAAGAGAAACACACTCGTCTCCCCTGAGGATACAGTTGTCTATGTGAGAGGAGGGGAAGATGGAGAGACCACAACATTTCACACTGACACACTGAATAGTCAAGTGTGTTACTTCAGCAAGATTTCTTTACATTGGCGTCTGTTAGTGTAAAAAGATATTAAACACCATGTGGGGTATTGCTTGCACTGAATTAAGAGTAATCCAGAATAATGACATATTTTCTATTAGTGCCTGGGTAGGTCTGACATTCTCTGTGCGGTCTCTTCCCTCAGAGGTGAGCTCGTCGCCCTATGCCCCATTGGGGAACTTTGGCTGTGGGGTGATGGCCGGAGTCCTGGCCTCTGTGGTCACCCAGCCAGCTGACGTGGTGAAGACTCACATCCAGGTCAGCCCCTCCCACTGGACAACCAAGGACGCCATTCGCTACATCTACACGGTGAGGCCTGAATCTTTATGAAAATATATAGTACATGATTAATTTCCTGTGTGTAAGGTACCATTCTTGGTCTTCCAATTTTTCCCATTCTGAGGGTATTTTAATCCATGAGATATAGCTATGGATTTTAAGCACTTATTGAACGTAAATGTTCCTCCAAAGGCGACTGAACATCTCTTCTTGCACACACTATTGTATTTACCAACTGAACAGTGATTGAACTCTCCTCTTCTCTCTCCTTCAGGAGCATGGTCTGAGGGGTTTCTTCCGTGGGGCTGTGCCTCGCTCTCTGAGGAGGACTCTGATGGCAGCCATGGCCTGGACCGTCTACGAACAACTGATGGCCCGCATGGGACTCAAGTCCTGAGGAGAGGAGACAGGGAGGAACTGATAAAGGAAGAATGACGTGGGGACTTGTTTTAATACAAAGCAGCAGTTTGAAGGGGAAGAAAGTGAGGAGGATGAGAAGGAGGGAGAGGGAGGAGGTGTAGGGACTGTTTATCACTGCAACTAGCTTGGGAAAGCCAAAGAGGTGGGTGTCGGTGGCACGGAAGAGGGAAAGGTGTGTGTGTTTTACATGTTGATGTTTATGAGAGAGTTATTGTGAATGTTTGTATGTCCTTACATTGTCAACCCTGACCTTAAATGACATTCCCTTACTGCTGAGAACTGAACTCATCCCCCTCTGAGTGTGGAGACCATAGAGAACTATCTGTTTCTATGGGGGAGACCATAGGGATCTATTTAATTATATTTCTATGGGGGAGACCCTCTCAGACTGGGGAGACCATAGAGAGTGATCTATTTTTATGGGGGAGACCCTCTCAGACTGACTTCTATGGTTTACCTCTGGATACCACTCCAGTGACAAGAGACTGTCGCCGACTGTCACCCACTGTCACTGTCTATGACTGTGAATGACTGTGACTAACATCTAGGTGTCTCTAACACTCCCACTCCCAAGACGAAACGGCAGCTTTGATTTAGTTACCTCAGCAAGAGGTTATCCGCTGGCTAAAAGTGTAGTGGACTGGACAAAGCAACCCAGTGCCATAACCATGCAACATATTTACAAATGACCGGCAGACTACGTTATCAGCACAGTGATTATTGTGACCTGTCGACTGACTGAAGGAAATACGATATTTATTGACTGACTGACTGACTAAAACATTTATTACTAGCTTGGACAATCAAGACAATATTGCTGTGCATTGTAGCAAAAGACTAGGCTGATATTTTCTATACTGCAACTGCACAATTAGATACTAGCAACTTGGCATTGGCATACTTAGCCATATGAAAATAGTGTACACTACCCAGCTAAATATAGGAATCCATATCAGTGATGCACAGCCATGGTCCTGGATTGTCTCTGTTATTAGTTTAATAAATGAATAGGCCTATGTATTCAGTATTTTGAGTAGTTCGTTTTTGGAAGCCCATACACGTGTATATTTTTTAACCCACAGTGTCCAGTGTGCCATGTTCAAAAATAAAAACCCATGACATGTCAGTTTTAAAGAGATGTGTTTATATTGAAAAGTATTGTACAGATTCAAAATATACACTGAGTGAGCGCAACTCAGTATTAGGAGGGTGTTCTTAATGTTTGGAATAGTCAGTGTATAGAGCCTGTAGAGAGCCCTATTGAAGCATCTAGGACCAGAGATGGCTGAGAGAAACTGATTTAAATCCTTCATTCTATATTGGTGCACTAGTAGCACAGGGCTACTCACTCAATACCATCACTACAATCACTGTTTGCCAACTGTTTTTGCTTTTTACGCACACACATGAAAAAGGACATAACACAGCTTCAATATACACTCAGTGGCCAGTTTATTAGGTACATCCATCTAGTACCGAGTCAAACCCCCTTTGCTTCCAGAACAGCCTGAATTATTTGGGGCATGGAAACGTTGCTCAATTGGTGTCAAGGGACCTAACGTGCGCCAGTAAAACTTTACCCACACCATGACACCACCGCCACCAGCCTGGATGGGGCAATGGACTCATGCTGCTTACGCCAAATCTTGACTCTGCCATCAGCATGAATGAACAGGAACCGGGTTTCGTCAGACCAGGCAATGTTTTTCCACTCCTCAATTGTCCAGTGTTGGAGATCACGTGCCCACTGGAACCGCTTGTTTATAACTGATAGGAGTGGACCCCGGTGTGGTCTGCTGCAATAGCTCTTCCTTGACAAGGATAGATGAGTTGTGCATTCTGAAATGCCGTTTCCCGATGTTATTTGCCCGTTTGTGGGCCTACTGTTAGCTTGCACGATTCTTGCCATTCTCCTTCGACCTCTCTCATTAACAAGCTGTTTTCACCCACAGGACGGCCGCTAACTGGATGTTTTTTGTTTGTCGTGCTATTCTCCGTAAACCCTAGACACTGTCGTGAGTGAAATGCCCATTAGGCCGACCGTTTCTGAGATACTGGAACCTGCTCGCCTGGCACCAACCATCGTACTACGCTCAAAGTTGCATAGGTCACTCGTTTTTCTCATTCTAACGTTCAATCGACTGGTAACTGAATGCCTCGATGCCTGTCTGCCTGCTTTTATAGCAAGCCACGGCCACGTGACTCACTGTCTGTAGGAGCGAACCATTTTCGTGAACGGGGGTGTGTACCTAATAAACTGGCCACCGAGTGTAGTTTGAGTCATTGAGAGGGGAAACACTGAGTTAACCTTAGCTCAATGCCAGTCAGTGAATGCACTTTAGAATTCAACGCATATTCGTTCATTCAAGCCCCTTAGCGGCTGGTAAAAGGACTGGGGTGATTAACTTTTCTTGCGAATTGGTAGTTCTTCAGCCCTTGTCTGTGTGTTTTGTTGTTGTAACACAGTAACAACTCTAACCACCAAATTGTCCTGTGCCGTAACATTTTTGCCTTGGCGATTATCATCACTATTGTCCTTGATATTGTGACTTTACATTGTATATGGTCTGTTATTTGTGTCAATATTTTGTGTGTGTGTTTGCTCAGACCAATGCTGTGCCTGTTTTGTTTTTAAGTGAATAAAATTCTCCCCATTTTTGTACAATTCCTGGTGTTTATTTGATTCAATCTTTGCCTAGATTAACTTCAACATTGGTTCATCATGTTATCATCCTTTGTGGGTGTCTCTACCTTGAGCTGCTGTATTTTCAGGCTCAAACCTCAGTACCAGGGGGTTTGCTACAATGCTGATCAAGGAGAAAACCAGCTGACTTGCCTAAATAGTCTAAGCTTTTATTTTTTATTAAAACAAGCATGAGATGGGCATGATCTAATTGATTCAACAAATGAACACATATCTAAGTTTAGCTTTTATAATGAACCAGAAGATCAATAGTTATTTCTGGTTGCTTATCAAAGTTAGCTGGCTAACTCATTGATCCTAATTTGTTGTATAGCCTGCTGGTCTCTCCAAAGCAACACCACATTGACATAACAGACAGTGACAGGCTACAGCTCATGTCCTCAGAACACTGGGGCCCATGTGTCCTGAGGAAGAGACAGGCACTGCAGTAGACATCCCCACAGCTGACTTTCCCTGATGTGGGGAGAGGGGGAACATGATGATAGGTTAATCGACACGTGCTGATATGCACAAGGACACAGTCACTAAGACTGAGGTCAGGTAAAAGTTTTCTTAAAATACCTCTGGTAAGTATTCTCTAGCAGCACAGATTACTTGCAAAGTAGGACAGATCTTCCTTGAAACACCAATCCACTATCTTTGCTCTCCCACTTTTACAGTTGCCCCTGTTAAAATAACATGCATAACCATGAGAAATACATACACCCGTGAGTACAGTACCAATCCATAACGCAAACAGACTTGGCCGATAAAAGCGGAGTAAGGTTGTCAACCAGTGACAGAGAGGGGAACTAAAGACTGATGATATATCAAAAGAGTGAGGGGAGTTCACAGAGAAGTCTGGTCTTTCAGTGGATTATCAGCCATCAGATATAGATATAGTCTTGTATGACTCATTGCTTCCTACATTTACACTTATCCAGAGTGACTTATAGTTAGTGCATTCATCTTAAGATAGCTAGGTGGGGCAACCACATATCACAGGCAGAGTAAGTACACTTTTCCTTGAGGTGAGGAAGGGGATTATTTGATACTCTTTGAAAAGGTAGGGTTTCAGGTGCTTTTGAAAGATGGGCAGGGACTCAGCTGTCCTAGCTTCAGGGGGAAGCTGGTTCCATCATTGGGGTGCCAGGACAGAGAAGAGCTTGGACTGGGCTGAGCGGGAGCTGACCCCCCATAGGGGTGGGAGGGCCAAGATACCTGAGGTGGCAGAACGGAGTACTCGGATTGGGGTGTAGGGTTTGAGCATAGCCTGAATGTAGGGAGGGACAGTTCCTCTTGCTGCTCCGTAGGCAAGCACCATGGTCTTGAAGATGATGCGCGCTTCGCCTGGAAGCCAGTGGATTGTGCGGAGGAGCGGGAGAACTTGGGAAGGTTGCAAACCAGGCGGGCTGCAGTGTTCCTCTTCTTCTCTCTCCTGACTGACTATGTATTTCATCCCAGGCAGGAACCGGCTGAAACGAATCACTTTCTTATGATGTGGCCTGAATGGATTTAATTTCAAAGCAGTGGATTTTATATTCCCTTTGAACATTACCGAATTGGATAATGTCTTAATTGAAATGGCATCAAAATATTCAAAGATAAAGGACCTCAAAATGGCAACCTATAATTTTACTGACGTAAATAGACTATAAAGCGTTCAATCAATCATTACTATATGGGGTGATGGCATGATCTCTTGGCATGAACTTTACAGTATTTAATTAGAGATTTAACTGGATTTGAACTGCTTCCCATCACAATTTATGCCCTTTCTCATAGCACTTTAGACTCAAATGATTTGACTACCATCTATCGACCTTTTTATGAATTGCTTCTACTATTAATTCTGGAGAAGGAAATGGAAGACGATTGGTGGAATTTACAGTATATAAGGACGTCACTTCCGTTTCTCTTTCTCTTTTACCGTGAGGTACAGAACTCCATACGGCGTTGTCTCGTGGTGAGATAACAATTTACTATTTTCTTGAGATAAAAGTTGCGGAGACAAATACTAAAGCCTTGTTACGAACAACTATGAAGTTGTGTCTGATTGTTTCCTATATCCGTATAAATACCACCGCTGTAAATAGCGAATTACATGTTGGACAGCTAGGCCAGAAGCCATGTAGCTACTACTAACTTTAGCACTAGTAGCTAGTTAAGCCATGCGTGTTCGTGAAATCCATTGAAGAAGCTGGATACTAATAACTAAAGTAACCAACATCCATAGATGCAACCAGACTAGTTTCACACATGTATCAGTGCTCTTTTGCATCATTGTATATATTGATATGAATTGGTCAGCAACATTGCATCACTTTTTAAAATTTCACTATGCAAGTCAGTTAAGAACAAATTCTTATTTACAATGACGGCCTACCAGGGAACCGTTGGTTAACTGCCTTGTTCAGGTTGCAGAACAACAGATTTTTAACTTGTCAGCTCAGGTCGCTGGATCGCATCCCTGTCGACCCAACCCTCTAACCACTAGGCTACCTGCCGCCCCTCTTCCCCACATGCTCATGCCGATCATCACTCTGAGATCAGATGTCATTCATAAGGAACTGCAACAATATTTTGATTTAATAATTGTAAATTCTGTTTTTAGAAACGGATTCCAAGTCCCCATGACAAGTGCCTGTATAAGTACACTAAATCATTATAAGCATTGCAGCTTTGACAGTTTGTTCAGCACACAATTAAAGCCTGACACGGTCTGATGTCTGTGTTCAGGTGTCGGAAGTGTGCCAGAGTGATCTGGCCGGGTTTTCGCTAACATCAGTAGGGCTGCTGCCCCATGACTGGAGTTTGATAGTGACCTGAGCCACAATGACCCCTCAGTTACAACTGCAACCATTCTCTGCTTCCCTACCTTTATACAACATCTCACCCGTCTCCTCTCTTCCCCTCCCCCCCGCCAGCTTTTCCACATAACTCGTAACTTAGGAAAAGTGGTCACGATGTCCGGAGGTCTGGATGTGCTGCAGATGAAGGAGGAGGATGTGCTCAAGTTCCTGGCAGCCGGGACCCACCTGGGAGGTACCAACATGGACTTCCAGATGGAGCACTACACGTACAAGAGAAAGAGTGATGGTGAGTGGAGGAATACGAGATCCCTGGCTATTTGTCACTTTACGATCTGAAGACTTCCTGACCTCGCACATATTTTGACTGGAGGATGTGAATGCTTTTGTTCCGGCCCTGCATTATCATACCTAATTCGACTATTCGTGGTCTTGAGTCTTGACATGATACTCTGAATCAGATGTGTCGGTGCTGGGCTGGAACAATAGTCTGCACACAAGTTTATAGGATCAGAGTTGTTGATACCTCTGAAATAGACATTCCCCTTCTAAAAGCACTTGCGTTGTCCGGTCAGTGACTGGGTGAGTTGTCGTTGGAAGGGAATAGTAAAACCATCACTGTGGGTGAGATGGCAGTCTGAAACCGTAACTGACTCATCTCAATCAGTGATGGAACATCTCTTTCTAATATTGAATGTTTTTCTCTAGCTCAAACATTTATCCAATAGATAATGATCTCAATGTTGGTGAAACACCGGTTCTCAGTCAGTTTTAATTGGTAGTCTTTTTCTTAATTGATTGTCCTGAGAGAGGATAGCATGTGTATAGACATTATGGCTGTATGCATGTCGGGTATCAGCATGTAATTAATGTAACTGGTTGTCCCCCTCAGGTGTGTACATCATCAACCTGAAGAAGACATGGGAAAAGCTGCTGCTGGCTGCCCGTGCCATCGTGGCCATTGAGAACCCAGCTGATGTCTGCGTCATCTCCTCCAGGAACACTGGACAGGTGAGACCCCCACTGCTAGCTAACCTGACATATACGAGGGTCCAGAGTTTCTCTTGGGTTATGTTCAGCAGGCGCAAATGGAAGTGAACGGTCTAGAGGAGAGGTACTATCTATACTTGTCCAATAAGAAACGTTTTTATTTCCTGGTGTTCCCTAATGAACATTACCTTGGTCAGCTCAGTTGGCCTGATGTAATTGTGGGTGACTAGCTAAACCGCACACAATTAAAGCCTGGCACTGTGACGTCTGTGTTCAGGTGTCGGACGTGTGCCAGAGTGATCCGGCCGGGTTTTCGCTAACATCAGTAGGGCCGCTGCCCAATGACTGGAGTTTGATAGTGACCTGAGCCACAACCAAACATACCATATTACTGCTAAGTTATATTCTTGACTGAGTCACCTCCTGCTTGTTAGCCAATCCACTAACTCCACTCCCCGTTCTCCGACCAGAGGGCTGTGCTGAAGTTTGCGTCCGCCACCGGCGCCACCACCTTCCACGGTCGTTTTACCCCCGGAACCTTCACCAATCAGATCCAGGCTGCTTTCCGTGAGCCCCGCCTCCTGATTGTGACCGACCCCCGTGCCGACCACCAGCCCCTGACTGAGGCCTCCTACGTCAACATCCCCACCATCGCCATGTGCAACACTGACTCTCCCCTCAGATACGTGGACATCGCCATCCCCTGCAACAACAAGGTACAGACAGCCCATAGACTACAGATGTATGTTCTAGTGGTCTCACATTTTTGTATATATATATACATATACACACATACATATAAAAGTGTATGTGTGTATATATATATATGTATATATATATATATATATATACACATACATACATACATACATATAAAAGTGTATGTGTGTGTGTATATATGTATGTATATATAATGTGTGTGTGTATGTATGAATAAGAGAGAGAACGACTTGAACAGCCTATCATATCAGTTTTGTCCCCAATAGGGATTCCTCAAAGTGAAAGGGTAGATGGGAACTTCTGCCGATATCTTGGTCAACTGATGGAAATATGCAGCACACAATTAAAGCCTGACACGGTCTGATGTCTGTGTTCAGGTGTCGGAAGTGTGCCAGAGTGATCCGGCCGGGTTTTCGCTAACATCAGTAGGGCTGCTGCCCCATGACTGGAGTTTGATAGTGACCTGAGCCACAACCATGTACCCTACTGGGACTCTTCCTTCCTAGGGAGTTTCCTTTGCACTTCCTCGTCAGTAGTCGAAGACGCCCTCCCATGTAGTCGTGTTTTTACTGGGTATCAAGTTAATCCACTAACCAATTCTACTCGTTTAGACTGATCAATTCTGTTGATGGCCTTCGTATGACTTCTGTATGACTGACTGTTGCCAGTGCATATAATCATCAGGGACTTAGTATACAACCCTAGGTCTAACTGACTGTTTTCTGTTGTGTTCCAGGGCCACCACTCTGTTGGTCTGATGTGGTGGATGCTGTCCAGAGAGGTGCTGCGGATGAGGGGCACCATCTCCAGGGAACACCCCTGGGAGGTCATGCCTGATCTCTACTTCTACAGAGATCCAGAGGAGGTAACTGACATACTGGGACGCTATGGTTCACACACTGTTTATACCAGGGGTTTTCAACTGGTCGCGGAGAGCTGTGTGTTTGAGGTTTTTGATCTAGTCCTGCACTAATTGTTTGATACAACTTAACTAATCATGGTCCTCTGTCTTGACCACGATTAATTGAATCAGATGTGTTGGTGCTGGGCTGGAACAAAAACCTGCTCACCGTGTAGCTATTCAGGAACTGAGTTCGGAGACTTCGAATGCACATTCCCCTTCTAAAAGCACTTGCTTTGTCCGGTCAGTGACAGGGTGAGTTGTCGTTGGAAGGGAATAGTAAAACCATCACTGTGGGTGAGATGGCAGTCTGAAACCGTAACTGACTCATCTCAATCAGTGATGGAATAACTGCTTCTGATGTGGTGTTGTATGCTTGCGCTAAGAATCCAAATACCTGTGGTGCCTGCTTACCTGAGCTCTCTCGCAAATTGTAACGTCACATCCCTAATTTGTAACCTCTTTGTCCCGTTCCAGATTGAGAAGGAGGAGCAGGCCGCGGCCGAGAAGGCTGTTGGCAAGGAGGAGTTCCAGGGAGAGTGGACCGCCCCCACGGCCGACTTTGCCCAGCCCGAGGTGGCCGACTGGTCCGAGGGAGTGGCAGTGCCCTCTGTGCCCATCCAGCAGTTCCCTGCTGGCATTGAGGGTAAGAGCTTCACCGAGGGTAAGCGATGAATACACAGGAGTGGAGGCCACAAATGCAAAGGTGGATGGAGTAGCACATTTTGACAATCACAAAACAAAATGGCTACCGGAATAAATTTGACTCAAGCTTTGTTTAATTCTTCTTTTCAGCCGCTGCTCCTTCCAAGGCCCCAGCTGCAGCTGAAGGCTTTGCTGGTAAGTTCTACTGAAAGTAAATTAGTATTGCCCCTTTTTTGCCCATCTAGGACCTAAAATGTCCTATATGACCAACACAGAGGGGTAGAGTAGTTCTCTCATAAACCTGTAGTGAAGCATCAAATCCTCACTGCGGATCCTGTCGGGAGAAACACAATTTTTCTTGACTGGAAATGTCTACAATAAATGGTTTGATTGTATTCTCACACATGCATGATTGTATTCCTACAGAGGATTGGAGTGCCCAGCCTGCCACAGAGGATTGGTCTGCTGCCCCCACTGCCCAGGCTACCGAGTGGGGTGGTGCATCTGCTGATTGGTCTTAAGTGGTGTCAATTACTCGAGTCAAAAGCTGTGCTGTAAACAGTGACGTCAATAAACTTGGCTTATTGTTTTTAAACTTGTGTGTTTTTCTTGGGGTGAGGTCGATTACAAATACATGGATTTATTATATTGTTTTTTTTGCATTGACATAGAATTCTGTCTTCTACTCTTGTGGTGTCTTCAGCTTGGCCTTCAACACTCAACCACGGAGTCACAATGTAAACACATAAATCAGAAATCCATACAAATGTTATATAGACTGTTCAGTATAAAATTGATATATAAAGATAGAATCATTATTTGTTGCATTGAATGGTAAATACCCATTTTGTTTCTTGAAGAATATAATTTATAAATGGCCAATGAGCTTATTACAACGCTTATTGTTTCAATTAGGGATTCTAGCTATGAAGATGAATAACAGACAGTTGACTCCTGTGATGTGAATTTGTGCAGAACAGGTTGATTGTAGAAGGTTCTTGACAGATTTTATCCTATTTGGCCTCGTGTCCATTAAAACAATTAATTGGGGTGGCTAGATTATGGATCAGGCATATGTATCTATATATAGCAGGCCTGGGTAACAAGTCCTCTGGGCCTGGTTGGGGTCACACTTTCGCCCCAGCTAACACACCTGACTCCAATCAACTAATCATGACCCTTTAAACGCAATTAATTTAAATCGGGTGGGGGAATAGTGTGACACCAAATTGGCTACATTTCAATGACATGAACAGAATCTATGTGCACTTGTCAGGCAAGCGCGCCTTTAGCAAGACTGAATCCACGTTATAATGCCCACCCAATGAAAGTGATGGTCAAAGCAGTTTCTGGGTGAAAATAATATCACCCCAGATGGGACTCGAACCCACAATCCCTGGCTTAGGAGGCCAGTGCCTTATCCATTAGGCCACTGGGGCTGTTGTGAAGACATAACAAAACCACTGTATTTCAATGCTGTTTGTGGCACTTTTTATTTTATGGTAATGTTATTATCAAATATGCACGACAACGGGGCTAAATCCAGAGTTCAATTTGCATTTCGACATGTGATCCTGAAGTGAAGAAGAGGATGAGCGACGTTGCTAGGCAACACAAGCGTAATCCTCACATGGCAAGGAAATCACAGTCAGATGATTCATTAGCTAGTGGCTAACGTTAGCTAGTTTGATGCTCTTCGTTCACCTTATTCATGCTATTCTTTGATTACAATTTTAGACAGCGAAGAGGTGTCTTTTGTTTTCGTATCTGTTGGTTCACTGTTAGCTAGATAGCCAGCCAGACAGCTAAGCTAATTCTAGCAAGAAAAGTTATAATAGTAATAACGTTAGTTAATGTTAATGTGTAGCTAATTTACGTTAGTGTTATCTAGCTATAATCAATTTCTCCGTACTGAACAGTGACATTATGCAAGAGTAACTGCTGTGCGGTCATGGTAAGTCTTACAAGTTAGCCTACTAGTTGCGTAACTTGTTGATTAGCTAAAAGTCCTGCTATGTAGTTAACGTTAGCTAGTTAGCTTTCTAGATTAATCATTGTCACTTGCCAGCTACCAAACCAAAGTCTATTTCACCTATCTGTGATATGTGACGAGGTTCATTTTAAAGTAATGGCAGTTAGCTAGTTTAACAGAGGATAACTGCGATAGCTACACGATATCCATTAAAACATGACTGTCTATCTTACCAAATGTGCAAATATTGTTTGAATCCCGCTTTAGTAAACAAATTACCAGCTGTCATGTCCACAATAAGGATTCTCTTCCTTGTCACATCCATCCAGATTCTGTCTCGGGTGAAGCCAGCAGTAGGTGGAGATTCTGCAGCTAGCGTCAGTGAGAAGAAGAAGAAAAACAAAGCCAAGAAGAGCCCTCGCCTGGAGGAATACCTCAACCAGAGAGACTACCTTGGGGCACAAACTCTGTTAGAGGTAGCCAGATAGGAACTCATGTAGCTATCTGTCATGTGCAATCAGCAAATGAATGATGAGCAACTCTGTAATAAATGTGACAGAAGATATGTGACCTGTGAAAGTCCTGTGTCCTCAACATTCTCCTTCCTCATTCTTGATATTGCACTGTCTATAAGGTCTTTCTGTTTCCTTATTACAGTTGCATAGGTGTGAGTGAGAGCACTGAGTCCTACTGTTGATGTGTTGCTTTGTCTTCCAGTTTCAGCGAGATGTTGGAGAAAAAGAGGAGCATGCAGACCTTTGGATTGGCTACTGTGCCTTTCACTTAGGTGATTACAAGAGAGCAATGGAGGTAGGTGTGTGTTCAGTCAAATTCATTCTTGTCTGAAAAAAAGCATTTTTTACAATGGTCTATATGACACACACTACTGTTCAAAAGTTTGGGTTCACTTAGAAATTCTTATTTTTTTTTAAGAAAAGCATTTTCTGTCCATTGAAATAACATCAAATTGATCAGAAATACAGTGTAGACATTGTTAATCTTGTAAATGACTATTGTAGCTGGAAACAGCTGATTTTTTTATGGAATATCTACATAGGCGTACAGAGACCCATTATCAGCAACCATCACTCCTGTGTTCCAATGGCACATTGTGTTAGCTAATCCAAGTTTAAGATTTTGAAAGGCTAATTGATCATTAGAAAACCCTTTTGCAATTATGTTAGCACAGCTGAAAACTGTTTTTCTGATTTAAAGAATCAATAAAACTGGCCTTAGACTAGTTAGTTAAGTATCTGGAGCATGAGCATTTGTGGGTTTCGATTACAGGCTCAAAATGGCTAGAAACAAAGAACTTTCTTCTGAAACTCGTCACTCTATTCTTGTTCTGAGAAATGAAGGCTATTCCATGTGAGAAATTGCCAAGAAACTGAAGATCTCGTACAACGCTGTGTACTCCCTTCACAGAACAGCGCAAACTGGCTCGAACCAGAATAGAAAGAGGAGTGGGAGGCCCCGGTGCACAACTGAGCAAGAGGACAAGTATATTAGTGTCTAGTTTGAGAAACAGACGCCTCACAAGTCCTCAACTGGCAGCGTCATTAAATAGTACCCGCAAAATACCAGTCTCAACGTCAACAGTGAAGAGGCAACTCCGGGATGCTGGCCTTCTAGGCAAAGTTGCAAAGAAAAAGCCATATCTCAGACTGGCCAATAAAAAGAAAAGATTAAAATGGGCAAAAGAACACAGACACTTTACAGAGGAAAGGCATCCCGGAGTTGCCTCTTTGCTGTTGACGTTGAGACTGGTGTTTTGCGGGTGCTATTTAATGAAGCTGCCAGTTGAGGACTTGTGAGGCGTCTGTTTCTCAAACTAGACACTCTAATGTACTTGTCCTCTTGCTCAGTTGTGCACTGGGGCCATCCCACTCCTTTTTCTATTCTGGTTAGAGCCAGTTTGCGCTGTTCTGTGAAGGGAGTAGTACACAGCGTTGTACGAGATCTTCAGTTTCTTGGCAATTTCTCACATGGAATAGCCTGCATTTCTCAGAACAAGAATAGACTGACGAGTTTCAAAAGAAAGTACTTTGTTTATGGCCATTTTGAGCCTGTAATCGAACCCACAAATGCTCATGCTCCAGACACTCAAGTAGTCTAAAGAAGGCCAGTTTTATTGCTTCTTTAATCAGAACAACAGTTTTCAGCTGTGCTAACATAATTGCAAAAGGGTTTTCTAATAATCAATTAGCCTTTTAAAATGTTAACTTGGATTAGCTAACACAATGTGCCATTGGAACACATGAGTGATGGTTGCTGATAATGGGTCTCTTTACGCCTATGTAGATATTCCATAAAAAATCTGTCGTTTCCAGCTACAATAGTCATTTACAACATTAACAATGTCTACACCCTATTTCTGATCAATTTGATGTTATTTCAATGGACAAAAAATGTGTTTTTCTTTCAAAAACAAGTACATTTCTAAGTGACCCCAAACTTTTGAATGGTAGTGTATGTCTATTTATTTCAATGACAGGAGTACAGGGCCTTGACACTCAGGTTAGAAGAACCAGGGGAGGTGTGGGTGTATCTGGCCTGCACTCAGTTTTTCCTGGGGCTCTACAGAGAGGCAGAGGAGGCTGCAAACAAGGGTGAGTATTAAGCAAAAATGTTTTGTCGTTTTTCATCCTACTGTTTCTTGCCCTAGTCGATAAGGTATTCCCTCCTTTTTTTCTTTTCCTGTAGCTCCAAAGTGTGCACTTCAGAATCGCCTGCTCTTCCACTTGGCTCATAAGGTCAGAACTGTTCCCTTTCTGTATTCTTTAATATGTTAATGGATATTTCTCATCGTTCTTTCTTTTTTGCTTCTGTACAGTTGCTTGTGCTGAGCGATTTAGAGCTTTTTAGGTCGGTTCAGTTTCAGTTACATTATTTCAAAATAATAACAGTTTTCGATTTCAACACTTTTTTTCCTAGACATTAAAAGCACTATTCATTATGTGAGTTTTAATGTTGTAAGAACACAGAATAAAACAATTAGTGTAAGTCCCATGATGATAGTGACTGCCCATGACTGTTTATCACTTATTAACCATCATTTATTCACATTACTTTAATAAAATATTTCAGTTGTTGTGTATATTACATTTGTTTCAGGCCTATTTGATGACTTTATTATTTAATTCCAAGTCATCGTCTCATCACTATAGAGCTGCTACCTATGCTGTCTGACAAAACTATTTTAGTAGTTCTTCAAAGTAAATAAGGCATACTTTTATGACTGCTGAATACCAATTATCAATCATAGATCATGTATTTTCAGGTAGAGATACGTCCCGGAGCAACTGCTCTCTATCCCTCTCGATCACATGTTCTTCTGTCTCTTCTCTCCGTCTCAGACCGGACAAGTAGGCACGCAATGGATAATGGTCATTGTAGTTAGTTTAGCACAGAAAATGTGGTAATTATGTAGAATATTGGCCTTTTGGAAACTACAACCCCTTACTACATCGTACAGTCTGGGCTTGATTTCATTTATCTCTGGAGAAACTGCGCATTGAGCACAAAATGGAATTCAAGTAATTGAACCAACATCGGTCAATTAGTTGTTTAAAGACGGAAAAATAACCGACATTTCGATGAATTGCTCAGCTCTAACAGTTGCATAAAATCATGTTTTACACAATTCCCAAGTGTCAGTACTTATACTGAACAAAAATATAAACGCAACATGCAACAATTTCAAAGATTTTACTGAGTTACAGTTCATATAAGGAAATCAGTCAATTGAAATAAATAAATGTGGCCTTAACATGACTGGGAATACAGAAATGCATCTGCTGGTTACAGATACCTTAAAAAAGGTGGGGGTGTGGATCAGAAAACCAGTCAGTATCTGGTGTGACCACCATTTGCCTCATGCAGCGCAACACATCTCCTTCGCATAGAGTTGATCAGGCTGTTGATTGTGTCCTGTGGAATGTTGTCCCACTCCTCTTCAATGGCTGTGCGAAGTTGTTGGATATGGGAGCGAACTGGAACACGCTGTCGTACATGTCGATCCAGAGCATCACAAACATGCTCATTGGGTGACATATCTGGTGAGTATACAGGTCATGGAAGAACTGGGACATTTTCACCTCCCAGGAATTGTGTACAGATCCTTGTGACATAGGTCAATGCATTATCATGATGAAACATGAGGTGATAGCGGCGGATGAATGGCACAACAATGGGTCTCAGGATCTCGTCACATTATCTCTGTGCATTAAAATTGCCATCGATAAAATGCAATTGTGTTCGTTGTCCGTAGCTTATGCCTGCCCATACCATAACTTCACTGCCACCATGGAGCACTCTATTCACAACATTGACATCAGCAAACCACTCGCCCACACAACGGTTGTGAGACCGGTTGGACATACGGTCAAATTCTCTAAAATTATATTGGAGGCGGCTTATGGTAAAGAAATGAACATTAAATTCTCTGGCAACAGCTCGCCAATTACAAGCTCCCTCAAACACTTTAGACATCCGTGGCATTGTGTTGTGTGACAAAACTGCACATTTCAGAGTGTACTTTTATTGTCCCCAGCACAAGGTGCACTTGTGTAATGATCATGCTGTTTAATCAGCTTTTTGATATGCCACACTTGTCAGGTGGATGGATTGTGTTGGCAAAGGAGAAATGCTCACCAACAGGGATGTAAACAAATTTGTACACACAATTTGAGTGAGTGAAATAAGCTATTTGTGCATATGGAACATTTCTGGGATCTTTTATTTCAGCTCATGAAACATGGGACCAACACTTTACATGTTTATATTTTTGTTCAGTGTACTTTTTTCCTTTCTTTGTAATGCTACTGTAGGTGCACACCTACTTGTGTAATAACAAACCAATAGACAAACCAACCATGCCTTTCCTCTCTGTTCCCAGTTCAACGATGAGAAGAAGCTGATGGGTTTCCACCAAAACCTGGAGGATGTGACTGAGGACCAGCTGAGCCTGGCCTCCATCCACTACATGAGATCACACTACCAGGAGGCCATCGACATCTACAAACGCATCCTGCTACAGAATAGGTACTTATACTGGGCCATTCTCCCATGTCCCTTCATCAAAATCACTGATAGACAAGAGCATAGTCCCACAAATCCCTCATATGCCAGATTACAGTGGTCCCACTAGTACCAATGGGTATTGTGGATTGTCTGAATGAGTCAGTGTCAATTTTACCGTAAATTCTTATAACTATATACAGTAAACATACTATAAGCCATACATTTAGGGTGAAGTATTAGAAAATTGGAAGGACACATTTCCTTGTGTTGAGACCGAGACAAGAAGATGGAGGGAGGCTATAGTTATTTTGCAGTGGAGGAAGATGCATTGGAGAAAGTGGAGAAAGGTGCATTATATTGGACGGTGCAGTCAAAAAGCAAGAGAGAAAGATGCACAAGGACTTCTATTCAGAACGCAGTGTGAGCTATGGGACTAGCTATTGGATGTTTTACCATATTTATTGATTTTTCTTTTAACCCCAGAGATTTCCTGGCTCTTAACGTGTACGTAGCGCTGTGCTACTACAAGTTGGACTACTATGATGTTTCCCAAGAGGTGTTGGCTGTGTATCTGCAGAGTATTCCTGAATCCACCATCGCTCTCAACCTCAAGGCCTGCAACCACTTCAGGCTGTACAACGGCAAGGCAGCCGAGGTAAAGCAACTCCGTATGTGTCGACGGTCAAAACAGACTGCCGTGCATCTACACGCGTTTGCCTGACATCCACAGTCGATGTTTATGCCTACACTTGTCACGTACTGCAATAAATAATGTGGTTCAATTTGTTCTTTTCTCTCTCAGGCTGAGTTAAAGAACCTCATAGACATCTCCTCCTGCTCCTTTGAGTTTGCTAAGGAGCTTATCCGGCATAACCTGGTAAGCCGTTCCACCACCTCTGTTGTGTGACTGTTTGCATGACAGTGACCCCATGCTCTATAACCTTTGACCTCTATCACCCCAGGTGGTGTTTCGTGGTGGGGAGGGGGCGTTGCAGGTGCTGCCCCCGTTGATTGATGTCATCTCTGAGGCTCGGTTGAACCTGGTCATCTACTACCTCAGACAAGGTGGGCCTTAGCCACTGGTGGTTGTCTTTGAATCCTAATCCTAACATTGAAACGTTGAATGGCTCTTTTATCATCAATAATGTGCATCTTTATGTTTCAGATGATGTTCAAGAGGCTTACACCCTCATAAAAGACTTGGAGCCAACCACACCACAGGTAGTAATAGTTTCACATGATCAGGTGTCATAAGCTGAGGAAGTCTCGTTGTTTAAAGACTAAAGCCTTAATAGTATACATGCAGTGTCTTAACACAATCTATTTATTTAAGGAGTACATTTTGAAAGGAGTGGTGAATGCTGCTTTGGGTCAAGAAATTGGATCGGTGAGTAAGTGTTTGACAAACTACCCGAAAACCCCCTAGGACCACACAGTAGAAATGTCTGAGTAGATTAGGAATGTCTTATAAACCTGGTTTAGTAGATCATCACTGATATGAAATCTGACTGACTGACTAGCAGTCTCTATTCCCTCCTCCTCGTCCCTGCCTGTATCTCTGCTGCAGAGGGATCACCTGAAGATCGCTCAACAGTTCTTCCAGCTGGTCGGAGGCTCAGCTAGCGAATGCGGTAATGTGAATGTATGAATCCAAAGCGATTCAACCAAGAAGCTAGGAGTTAGCATGTATGTGTGTGTGTATGTCTGCGTGTGAGTGAGCATGTGCATCTTTGTCTCACTGTCTGTATCTCGCTCTCCTCAGACACGATACCTGGAAGACAGTGTATGGCTTCCTGTTTCTTCCTTCTGAGGCAGTTTGAAGACGTTCTCATCTACCTCAACTCAGTCAAGGTTTGCATGGCCCAAAGCATGTACCACTAGGACAGTACACCACATAGGCATGTTTGCACACACATAATCATTTTCTTTTCCTTTGCATTTGAGTGCTTGACATATTTATGGATTAGTGTGGAATTAACATGTATACTTGGGGAAAGGAGGTGAGCATTATTTCTGTTTGTTTATTTTTGGTTTGTCATTAACAGAGTTACTTCTATACCGAGGATATGTTCAATTTCAACTATGCCCAGGCCAAAGCTGCCTTGGGCAACTACAAAGAAGCAGAGGAGGTACATCCTGTCAACATAGAAAAAGGATTTCTGCTTGCATGAGTAGTGTATTGAATCAGTTCAAAGTTCATGTTGTAACATTATTTTATATTGGACTCAGATATTTCTGCTGATCCAGGGTGAGAAGATTAAGACTGACTATGTATACCTGAGCTGGCTGACTCGCTGCTGTATGTATCCAGTCTGAAATACATTTTCCATTTGTCGTCAATACAATTTCAATACCTTTTACATCAATACGATATCTACATGCATGATCTAAAAAATGAAATATATGACGAATTCATTTGAATAAATATATTATCTAAATAGTGTTGTCTCTCCTCTCGCTCAGACATCATGAACCAGAAAGGCCGGCTAGCCTGGGAGCTGTATCTGAAGATGGGGGCTTCGCCAGACTCCTTCAGCCTCCTACAACTCATTGCCAACGACTGCTATAAGGTGAGGCTCACTACTATTCTCTCTACTAACTTAGTTTCCAGGCCAACCACAAGTCCGCAATGGCTTAATCTCCCGCACCAGACTTCCTCCACAATAGACTGGGGAGGAGATTAGCAAAGGCCAAGCTGTCTCAATATTCATTGCAATTAAATGTTGCTCTGTCTGTCTGTGCTTTCAGATGGGTCAGTTCTACTGGGCAGCCAAAGCGTTCGATACTCTGGAGAAACTGGATCCCGACTCCAACTACTGGGAGGGCAAGAGAGGGGCCTGTGTCGGAATCTTCCAGCTCATACTGGCAGGCAGAGAGCCAAAGTAAGTATTGGCTAAGTTTCTTAGTCTTAAGTCCAATTTTGATACCAACACTTGTCTGTGTTAAAGATTTGTCACCAACACATCAAATATGAAAATCATGTCCTCCACAGAGATGTTTTGGCACATAATTTTTGTACCTTGAGTAATTTGCATTGCACGGTAAAGTGTGACTTTTGTGATTCAGGCACTTTAATTTTAACTTTATAAACAACCGTTATGGTAATGTTATGAAAAAATTGCCATTGTACAATATGACATGTTCCTAACTTCCCATCACTAATAACCATTGTCTGTGGTTCCACAGGGAAACCCTGAAGGAGGTGCTGCCCCTGTTGAGGAGCACACAGAACCCCCAGGTTGAGTACATTATCAGAGCTCTGAGGAAATGGGCCAAAGACAACAGGGTTCCTCTGACATAACAATGTCTTAACGTGCTTAACTCGCATAATACACTTACTACATGTTGTTATTACATTATATATGTGGTTTACATGTGCATTTTTTATCAGACACTTTTTACTAGTGAAAATCTATAAAATAACATGTTCTCATGAGTCATGCACAATGTGTATTGATGCGCTTTATTGTACGTGTCACAGTATTTATATCATGAAATACATGTTTTATTTGCAATGTATATAATTCTGTACAATCTCGCCAATCAATTGTATTGAAATGTGTATTTTGTATTACTCAAATGATGCTGATACAAGTATTAAACAGTATTCTCTTTATAAAGAGTTGTTGACCCTTTTCTCTCTATTGTTTGTTCTATCTACATTCACTATTTCTGTCAAGATGTTGTTTTTTTATTGTGTGCAAACTGACACAAATAGGCATACATTTGAATGAAATAGTACATGTACTGTCTTTTGAAGTCCAAAATACCCAATTGCTAATAAACTTATTACTCATCTAAATTAAAGGAAGCAGTGTCTCTACAAAATAATTTAACACAAAACCCCTCCATTTCAACAGGTGTCCACCAATGTTTGCTTGTGTTGCGTCATCAGTGCCCATAACGGTAACTCACAGAGTCACCCAACTGGTTTATTTGGTTCAGTTTGGGATTTACTGTGCGTGTAGCTAGGTCATTGTGGAAAAACGCACAATTCAGCATTTCAGCACTGACTGAATGGATGACATAAGAATGGCATCAAAACGGATTCCATCCATTTTCTTTATTAGTGAGCAAAATTATTCTGGTGACATGGGCTATGATCTGACAAAATGTCCTTTCACAAAATACATCTCCGTTAAGGTCATAATACTAGTGCCATCTTCTTCAGATGTTCTTATTATCGCCTTTTGTGATAGGGGCGGGATTAAAATGGGGGCAAATGCAGTGATTGGCTATGATAACCCCCCCTCGCTCACGCGACTTCCGTTTTGTCTGTGCGCGCAGGCCCAGTGACCTCTCGGATATTTTATTTACTCCTGAAATCCAAGATGGCCACCTTGAATGTCTCGATCCCATAGCAATTGAGGATGCAAGTAGCTACCGAAAAAACAACTTTTCCCCGACCATCTCATCCCCTGAAATTCAATTCGAATGGTGCGGCTGACCCCCTTACATCTTATTAGCCACTAAATAGCCATTGCATTTTCGCGCAAACCCCTTCAATTCGCAAATTTGAAGTAGTTTCGCGAAGTAGCTCGCGCTGTCGCTGTCTGTCCGAAGCGAGGTTCAGACAGGCAGCACATCCAAATGGCCGAACCGAGAAAAGTACAATTTGTCACCCTCTCGGCCTTCGCTGCGGGATCAGCCACGGAGACTAGGAAACGCCGGTTGGAGGATGACGAGGCCGACATCGACTTGGATGCGGATGGTGAGGTCGAAACGAAAGCGTCCGGGGCAGATGGTGGCGGTGGGCTTTTCGGCAAAACTAGTAGTGACAAGGACAACGCTGAAGGAAAACGGATTACCGTGCGGTTGAACCTATCTCTGTCCGAGCCCAGCGATCAATCGTCGGCCGAGTTTAACTACAGCGAACTCATCCAAAACATCCAGGTATGACTCCTTCTGTTTGGTCAAGAAAGACATGGATCAACACCAGTTGATTTTATTAACTTGGTTAGTGGGGACTTGTTAAAAGATAGGATATGAACGTGGGTGTATCTTGTCTTTCCACGGACTAGTGTGGTCGGTGGGAGGAAATTACCAGTCATGGACACACAAAAGACCCTAACTCAACCATTCATTAAGCCGTTCACTCAAATCACTTGGTACTCAACTCGAACGGCACATCAAGATTACAGTTGTAGGCACTCCTTATGCACATGGAGTGATAAAGGTTGTCTGGCGCTACCTGTTTCCAATTCTTGATAACTTGCCAACTCTCTTGTTAGTTTACACCAGTCATACAGCCAATAATATGGCACGTAGATGTGCCCCAGTACAGTTGAGTTTAGCCTCCTATGGGTGACATATAGAAGACCAGTCAGTGCTGAATAGATGGAGTAGGTTTGGAAGTACCAGGATGTATCCTACAGGGAGTTATGCAAACATCGGTGTTATGTTATCAAGACACTCAGTGGTGTGTACAGACTAGAGGTCGACCGATTATGATTTTTCAACGCAGATACCGATTATTGGATGACCAAAAAAGCCGATACCGATTAATCGGTCGATTTTATATATATTTTGTAATAATAACAATTACAACAATACTGAATGAACACTTATTTTAACTTAATATAATACATCATTAAAATCAATTTAGCCTCAAATAAATAATTAAACATGTTCAATTTGGTTTAAATAATGCAAAAACAAAGTGTTGGAGAAGAAAGTAAAAGTACAATATGTGCCATGTAAAAAAGCTAACGTTTAAGTTCCTTGCTCAGAACATGAGAACATATGAAAGCTGGTGGTTCCTTTTAACATGAGTCTTCAATATTCCCACGGCTCAAAATAAGTTTTAGGTTGTAGTTATTATAGGAATTATAGGACTATTTCTCTCTATACCATTTGTATTTCATATACCTTTGACTATTGGATGTTCTTATAGGCACTTTAGTATTGCCAGTGTAACAGTATAGCTTCTGTCCCTCTCCTCGCTCCTACCTGGGCTCGAACCAGGAACACATCGACAACAGCCACCCTCGAAGCAGCGTTACCCATGCAGAGGAAGGGGAACAACTACTCCAAGTCTCAGAGCGAGTGACATTTGAAACGCTATTAGCACGCACCCCGCTAACTAGCTAGCCATTTCACATCGGTTACACCAGCCTAATCTCGGGAGTTGATAGGCTTGAAGTCATAAACAGCGCAATGCTTGAGGCATTGCGAAGAGCAGCTGGCTAACGCATGAAAGTGCTGTTTGAATGAATGCTTACGAGCCTGCTGGTGCCTACCATCGCTCTGTCAGACTCCTATCAAATCATAGACTTAATTATAACATAATAACACACAGAAATACGAGCCTTTGGTCATTAAAATGGTCGAATCCAGGAACTATCATTTCGAAAACAAAACGTTTATTCTTACTGTGAAATACGGAACCGTTCCATATTTTATCTAACGGGTGGCATCCCTAAGTCTAAATATTGCTGTTACATTGTACAACCTTCAATGTTATGTCATAATTATGTACAATTCTGGCAAATGAATTACGGCCTTTGTTAGGAATAAATGGACTTCACACAGTTCGCAATGAGCCAGGCGGCCCAAACTGCTGCATATACCCTGACTGCTTGCACGGAACACAAGAGAAGTGCCACAATTTGCCTAGTTATAAGAAATTCATGTTAGCAGGCAATATTAATTAAATATGCAGGTTTAAAAATATATACTTGTGTATTGATTTTAAAGAAAGGCGTTGATGTTTATGGTTAGGTACACATTGGTGCAACGACAGTGCTTTTTTCGCTAATGCGCTTGTTAAAACATCACCCGTTTGGCGAAGTAGGCTGCGATTCAATGATAAATTAACAGGCACAGCATCGATTATATGCAACGCAGGACACGCTAGATAAACTAGTAATATCATCAAACTATAAACACACATACAGTACAACAATTACATATTACATTAAAAACACAAACATCTTGACTAAAAACAGCTGGCCTAAAAACAATTTCACTCTTCTATGATATATACATCGATCAAGTGTTTAAACTCCACTGAATATATAATACATTGTTCTCAAACTTATAATTACAAGTAACACTACAACTTTATAAACCAGCTGTAAATCTAAATACAAATGCTTCTTCACCAATGCTATTTGGGCAATATGATTGCATGACAATGTGACTTACATCCGGTACAATAACAACACAATATTATTTGTTCTTTGTTTGTTTATTGTGGGTAAGTCCATTTCTGTTCCAGTAGTTACACTTTTCCTCACCCATTCCCCCGCTTTCTAGGCAAAAAAGAACACTCCTCCTCCAGCCCCAGCCCCAACTCAGACTCCAACTCTTTTTATCCTGCCTCCTGCCCTTGACCCTAGCGACCCTTTCAACGATGACGATAGAGAACGACTGCAGGTGGAGGCCCTGGCCAAGAAGTTTGAGAACAAATATGTACGTTATTTTTTTGAGCCATGGTAAAACTTTGTGCTCTAATAACTCCACTTGTAAGATACTAGTTTTAAGATTATTTAGACTTTTTGTATCTGGTTAATAGCTAGTTGTACTAGTTTATAAACCTATTATATCTGGTTATAAGCCATTTTTTTCTCGTTTTATGACTACTGGTTATACAGTATGTACATGTGAAAATATGTATCCTCTGTGACACAGGGCAATGCGAATGCAGCAGGAAAGAAGAAAAGGAAGGATAGAATGCAGGATCTGATTGACATAGGCTTCGGCTACGACGAGACCGACCCTTTTATTGACAACTCAGAGGCTGTAAGTATCCCTTTTTTTAACCTTTTACACCCCTTCATGTGGAGAAGGCATGTTAGGCTGTATTATAGGCGGAGAAAATAGGAATCTGCTCTGTTCTGGCGAACTCCGCTCTCGACTTTCGCTTCCTGTTTGGAGCGTGCTTAACCTGTCTGGCTCTGGCGTTCCGCCAGCGGAACTCCTCCCACATTCCACTGAAAAGGCAGAGCGCGAAATTCAAAAGATATTTTTTAGAAATATTTAACTTTCACACATTAACAAGTCCAATACAGCAAATGAAAGATACACATCTTGTGAATCCAGTCAACATGTCCGATTTTTTAAATGTTTTACAGCGAAAACACCACATATATTTATGTTAGCTCACCACCAAATACAAAAAAGGACAGACATTTTTCACAGCACAGGTAGCATGCACAAAGCCAACCTAACTAACCAAGAACCAACCAAACTAACCAAGAAACAACTTCATCAGATGACAGTCTTATAACATGTTATACAATAAATCTATGTTTTGTTCGAAAAATGTGCATATTTGAGGTATAAATCAGTTTACATTGCAGCTACCATCGCAGCTACCATCACAGCTACCGTCAGAAATAGAACCGAAGCAGCCAGAGTAATTACAGACACCAACGTCAAATACCTAAATACTCATCATAAAACATTTCTGAAAAATCGATGGTGTACATTAAATTAAAGACAAACATCTTGTGAATCCAGCCAATATTTCCGATTTTAAGTGTTTTACAGCGAAAACATAATATAGCATTATATTAGCTTACTACAATAGCCTACCACACTACCGCATTCATTCATCAAGGCACGTTAGCGATAGCAATAGGCACGTTAGCGATAGGGAATAAACCAGCAAAAGATATTAATTTTCACTAACCTTCATAAACCTTCATCAGATGACAGTCCTATAACATCAGGTTATACATACACTTATGTTTTGTTCGAAAATGTGCATATTTAGAGCTGAAATCAGTGGTTATACATTGTGCTAACGTAGCATCTTTTTCCCAGAATGTGCGGATATTTTTATGACACTCCAACTATTCTGACCAAATAACTATTCATAAACGTTACTAGAAAATACATGTTGTATAGGAAATGATAGATACACTAGTTCTTAATGCAATCGCCGTGTTAGAATTCTAAAAATAACTTCATTACGACATCCAGCTTAGGTATAGCGAGAGAGTGCCCAAACTCTGGGCGCAAACGACTATTTCACATGTTCGACAGATATATGAAATAGCATCATAAAATGGGTCCTACTTTTGATGATCTTTCATCAGAATGTTGTACCAAGGGGTCCTTTGTCGGGAACAATCGTTGTTTGGATTTAGAATGTCCTCTTCTCCAGTCAATTAGCACGGAAAGCTAGCAAAGTGGCGCTAAGCTCTCCTTCCTGAACAAAGGCACACAACGCAACACGCCTAACGTCCCGAATAAATTTCAATCATCTAATAAAACTATATTGAAAAAACATACTTTACGATGATATTGTCACATGTATCAAATAAAATCAAAGCCGGAGATATTAGTCGTCCATAATGACAGCTTATCAGAAGGCAAATCCAGGTCCCTTCTCGTGCTCTCCAGAAAACAGGAAACTGGTGACACGTCATACCAAGAGCTATTATTCGACCCCAGATCAAGTTACACACTCAATTTCTTCTCTCACTGCTTGTCGACATCTAGTGGAAGACATATGAAGTGCATGTATTCTAATAAATATCAAGGACATTAATAGGCAGGCCCTAGAACAGTGCATCGATTTCAGATTTTCCACTTCCTGTCAGGAAGTTTGCTGCAAAAGGAGTTCTGTTTTACTCACAGATATAATTCAAACGGTTTTAGAAACTAGAGAGTGTTTTCTATCCAATAGTAATAATAATATGCATATTGTACGAGCAAGAATTGAGTACGAGGCCGTTTAAATTGGGCACGATTTTCCCCCAAAGTGAAAACAGCGCCCTCTGTCCTCAACAGGTTTTAAGACTGTCAATCAACCACAGCACCAATTCGCACAACCAATCAACCTCATCCCATAAACACTAACCTACATTCACCACAGTGACCAGTTTTTTTGTTGTTGTCAGACTCTCATTGAAGTTACTCTGTTCTGCATCTATGTTCTGAATGTAACGGCTGCCATTTTGTTTTGTGTGACAGTATGATGAGCTGGTCCCGGCCTCCCTGACTACCAAGCTGGGAGGGTTCTACATCAACACGGGCACGCTGCAGTTCAGAGCTGCTTCCGAGTCAGAGGGAGAGGAAGGGGGCAAGGATGTCAAACCCAGAGTAAGGGTGGGATACTGGCATGAAGTATTGTATACAGTGAAATTACACTATATTAGTCAGTTGGTGTCAATTCCATTTCAATGATGTCAATTCAGGAAGTAAACAGAAATTCGAATTATTTTCAAAATAAATGAGAAAATCAGTTCATTTTTGTTTACTTCCTGAATTGACTAGAATAATTGACCCCATCCCTGATGCTTTATTTGTGTTTATCCAACTGGTTGTTTTGGTTTTTCATGAATTGTGTCTGTGCCTTCCGGTGTTAGCAGGAGCTGAAGGATGGCGAGGAGCAAGTGATCAAGAGACGAAGGAGGAAAGAAGGAAACAATTTGGAAGAGAAGAAACCCCGGAAGAACAGAGTGCCCAAACCAGGGTGAGATGATAGGATAGTGGGATGGATACATCGCTGCTTCTTGTGCCTGTCAGGCATGTCTGTACCTTCACACATTACAATTTGAGATAGAATGGTTGCTGAATAATTCTGATTATTTTGTTCTTGCTGTAAGAGCAAATCGTCCATTGTTGTTCTATGCATATTTCTCAAATAGAACTGAGCATGTTTCAAGAACCATTCCTCAAAATGTCTCAAAATACCTCCCTGTGTCAAACCCTACCAAATGTGCACTGAAATTGAAATGTATCAGCATAGAATACAATACAATAGACGAATTCATCATATACATATATCTTTGTTCATTCCTACCCATGTACAGATACGTCTGACTATGACATGATACACTGTGATGCTCTCTCTGAATGGCCCGTGGGCTTGTGTGACAGGCCAAGTGTCCTTAACAAAGGCTACATTAGCTACGCTCTGATAGGCTGGTCACTCCGGTGCCATAAATAATCCTATTCCCAGAAATAGACCAGCAGATATTATGAGACTGTTGTTTCCCTTGTATCATATTGAAAAGACATGGCCTTGCTTATAGGTTTCTTGTCTTGGAGATTACACATCGTAACTTGCCTCACTATTTTCTCTCTCCTTCCTCTTTCTTCCTTCTCTCACCCTCTCCTCTCTTCCCGCTCTCTTTCCCCTCTTCACCCCTCTCTCTTGTCTTTCTGATCCAGAGTGTCGTCTCTGATGAACATCCACCGGCCAGAGAAGAAGAAGAGGAAGAAGCTGATGAAGGACTCCTTGTGCTTGGCAGCCATGTTGCGCCGCTTCACCCGGGAGAAGCAGGAGATGAGGAAGATGAACCCCACCGCGCCCCACTCCGGCATGGGTAGCTCCGTGGCCAACGCCCCGCGAGCCAACCACCTGCTGGCTAACTCCCACCTGCACGCTAACGCGGCTAACAACGACGTCTCGTTGGCCGAGCTCACCGCGGACCCCGCCATGATGTCACTGCTGGGCTCGGCAAATGAGAAGGAGCTTCAGGATCTTCTGGGTGACCTGGACTTCAGCCTTCTGGACAGCTCGGCTAATCCGCATGTGGCCACGCCCGGGAGAGAGAATGGCCTGATGGGAATTGGAGTTTCAGGGCCGAAGCCGAGTGGGGGCGGGTTAGGGAGGGGGCTGGGGGTTGCAGGGGGTCTCCTACACCCACCTCCGCTCCCTGACGGCCTGCCCGCCCCCCTCATCAAGCGCATCGAGGACCTACGGGCGGTGAGTCGCACTGATGGGGCTTTTCCAGTTTATCATAGATTGATTTGTTTATTTAAAGTTTATGTGATCATCCCTTGATTTAATTGTTGAGTAACTTCCTGGAATTTTGTACAGTTGAAATGTGTGGCAGCCATTTTCTTAAACCATGATGATATCACTTAAAATAGTGTCAGTTCTTGGAAGATTTGTAATGCATTTCTTGACAGGGTGGTAAAAATGCGAGGAGAGGTTAGAGAAAAGCAGAGCAGAAAGGAAGAGCGGATGAGAGCAAAACACATGAAAGAAAGGTAGACTAGCAACAGACAACTGGTGGCCAAAAGGGAGAGAGAAGAAAGAGAGAGTGACAAATCAAGGATGAGC
Organism: Salvelinus namaycush; assembly: GCF_016432855.1. Taxonomy (NCBI): domain Eukaryota; kingdom Metazoa; phylum Chordata; class Actinopteri; order Salmoniformes; family Salmonidae; genus Salvelinus; species Salvelinus namaycush. The sequence goes on from NC_052345.1 coordinate 11,895,012, forward strand.
GAAAACTGTCAAGATGACGATGCAGCCATTTTGAAACTGACACGGAAGGCTCCTTTTTGCTTTTGCGCGTCTTTCCATGGAAGACAGTATGCTCACCAACCTCTTTTCTTCACAGGCCTCTCGTCAGTTTGATCAAGAGGGAAGGAAGAAATTCTTCACCCTGGATATGAATAACATCCTACTGGAGTGAGTTAGTCATTCTTTTGACACATTGTACATCTCTCTCCGTCTCCACCCTGAATGTGTCTTAATGCTGATATTGGAGTCGATTGTTCATCTCTTTTCCTGTCTTTTTCACCCCCACTCTGTTGTACATTTCTCCCAACATCTTTTTCTCTCGCACGCAAATGGTTTTATTCTTTGTCGTCTCTTCTTTATCCCCTTTCCTTGCTTACCATCTTTCTCTCCATCCCCCCTTTCTCTCACTCCTGTTAATTCCCTCTGTTGCTCCTCTCCCTTCCCTCCACTCTCTCCTCCCCCAGTATTGAGCTGCAGGCGCAGGAGCAGCCGATGGGGCTACGTGGGGAGGTGTATTCTCACCTGGAGGCCTTTGTGCCCTGCAATAAAGAGGCCCTTCTCAAACGCCTCAAGAAGCTTAGCCTCAACATCCAGGATGACCGTCTGCGTACGCCCCTGTTGAAGCTGAAGCTGGCTGTGTGCAGTGTGATGCCCGAGCAGATCCAACGATACAACATGGACTGCATGGTTAAGGCTGCCAAGTAAGAAGATTACAATACTCCATAGTGTACTGCAGCCATACTCAACAGGCGGACCGTGGTCCGGATGCGGACCCAGAACGGGGTCAATACGGACCGCGAGTCCCGACTTTACATTTGACATTTTCCTACATTTGATGTTGCATTGGGCAGTTTGACATTCCCTGACAGAGAGCTATTTCGATTTAGTACCTGTCAGAAATGTCCTGTTGATCAAATAGCCCATGTTAGGTAGATGGGTACGCTCAGGGGCCTTGACCCCTAGCGGGCCCCCATTTGATTTTGTTGAGCAATTCACTCAGGTATCATATGGCAAAATGTATAGAATTGCAGGAAATGAGCTTTAAAATGGCAACATTTTCTTTCAAACAACAAGAAGGATGTGAACAATTTGAACAGTTTGGGGTTGTTGGGTGGGGGTTTGTTACTAAATGACAAAATCCATCCTGACCTTTGCCACCTAGGAAATTTGTATGACTGGACCGTCTTAAATAGTAGTTGAGTACCCCTGATATACTGTAATGCTATATCGCTTATCCATAATGGGTGTTTGGTTATTTTTAGTGCCCTACTCTGCCTGTGTTCATCACTGCTTTTATTTATATGCGTCTCTGCCTCTGCGGGTATATATTGAGGTTGTTAGAACATGTTGGTACTGAGGTGTGTGTGTTGGATCCTAGCAGGCAGCAGCCTGGAGAGGGAGAGAAGAACGGATCAGAGGAGGAGGACGAGGGGAAGCCGGGGAAGAGGATGATGGGCCCACGGAAGAAGTTTGTCTGGGACGACAAGCTCAGGTGACGGCCCATCCACTGCCCTCAATCAAATCTTATTTATAAAGACATTTTCACATCAGCAGTTGTCACAAAGTGCTTTTATAGTAATCCGGCCTAGACACTAAAGTGAAATTCTCGAGCAAAGTCATACAGGAAGTGGTTGATTTGAAAAGATAATAGATTAGTAAGCTTCCTTCATTTCTCTCTCTCTCTGTGTGTGTAGGTCGCTGCTGTGTAACCTGGTGCGTGTGAAGTTGAGCTCCTATGAACTGGAGTCGTCTCAGTGCTCTCTCTCCGTGGAGGATTACCTCAAGGCCTTCATGGAGAACGAGGTCAAACCACTGTGGCCCAAGGGCTGGATGCAGGCCAGGATGCTGTTCAAGGAGAGCCGTGTTGTACACAGTCACCTCACTGTCAACATGTAAGTCATCTCAACTATAGTTGGACCTTATAAATAAGTTGGCTTTAAAATGGCAATTATACCTTTTATTGTATATATGCCTGATTGACAGATCAAATCTAATTGTATTAGTCGCATTTACATATCTCGCAAACTTTATTGCGGGTGTAGCGAAATGCTTGTGTTCCTAGCTCCAACAGTGCAGCAATACAGCAATATCTAACAATGCACAACAATACACACAAATCTAAAAAGTAAAATAATGGGATTTAGAAATATTAGGACGAGCAATGTCGGAGTCCGGAGTATAAATCTACGGTGCATTCGGAAAGTATTCAGACCCCTTGACTTTTTCCACATTTTGTTATGTTACAGTTGTATTCTAAAATTGATGAAATACAATTTTTTCCTCATCAATCTACACACAATACCTCATAATGACAAAGCAAAAACAGGTTTTTAGAGTCTTATGCAAATTTATTTAAAAAAGAAAAACATAAATACCTTATTTACATAAGTATTCAGACCCTTTGCTATGAGACTCGAAATTGAGCTCAGGTGCATCCTGTTTCTATTGATCATCCTTGAGATGTTTCTACACCTTGGTTGGAGTCCACCTGTGGTAAATTCAATTGATTGGACATGATTTGGAAAGGCACAGTTGACGGAGCAAAAACCAAGCGTTGAAGTCAAAGGAATTGTCTGTAGAGCTCCGAGACAGGATTGTGTCGAGGCACAGATCTGGGGAAGGGTACCAAAAAATGTCTGCAGCATTGAAGGTCCCCAAGAACACAGTGGCCTCCATCATTCTTACATGGAAGAAATTTGGAACCACCAAGATTCTTCCTAGAGCTGGCCGCCCGGCCAAACTGAGCAATCAGGGGAGAAGGACCTTGGTCAGGGAGGTGACCAAGAACCCGATGGTCACACTGACAAAGCTCCAGAGTTCCTCTATGGAGATGGGAGAACCTTCCAGAAGGACAACTTTCTCTGCAGCACTCCACCAATCAGGCCTTTATGTTAGAGTGGCCAGACAGAAGCCACGCCTCAGTAAAAGTCACATGACAGCCCGCTTGGAGTTTGCCAAAAGGCACCTAAAGGACTCTGACCTTGAGAAACAAGATTCTCTGGTCTGATGAAACCAAGATTGAACTCTTTGGTCTGAATGCCAAGCGTCACGTCTGGAGGAAACCTGGCACCATCCCTACTGTGAAGAATGGTGGTGGCAGCATCATGCTCTGGGGATATTTTTAAGCATCGGGAACTGGGAGACTAGTCGGGATCGAGGGAAAGATGAACAGAGCAAAGAGATCCTTGATGAAAACATGCTACAGAGCGCTCAGGATCTCAGACTGGGGCGAAGGTTCACCTTCCAACAGGATCTGCAGAGAAGAATGGGAGAAACTTCCCAAATACAGGTGTGCCAAGCTTCTAGTGTCATACCCAAGAAGACTAGAGGCAGTAATCACTACCAAAGGTGCTTCAACAAAGTCCTGAGTAAAGGATCTGAATACTTATGTAAATGTTATTTCCGTTTACCTGTTTTTGCTTTGTGATAATGGGGTAGATAGTCTGTAGATTGATGAGGGGAAAAAACGATTAAATACATTTTAGAATGAAGGCTGTAATGTAACAAAATGGGGAAAAAGTCAAGGGGTCTGAATACTTTCTGTGTGTGTGTGTGTATTATTTATATATGTGTGTGTGTATATATACACGTGTATATATTATATATATATATATATACACACACACACACGTTTTCATCAAGGATCTCTTTGCTCCATTCATCTTTCCCTCGATCCTAACTAGTATATATATACACACACACACACAGAGTATGTGATGGGATGTATAGACTATATGGATAGAAGATGTACAGTATATCTGAAGAAACAGATGATTGATTGACAGATGGATTAGCATTCCTGTGCGGATGTTAACTTAACACACCGTTGGTTTCTCTGTCCAGGGTCAAGAAAAGGATGGTCCCCACCCCCAGGGCTAAAGCAAAGGTCAGTGACATCTCTTCACTCTCAATTGACGTTTGTAACCTTTTCTACAAGATGGTTATTTGGTATTACTTGCGGTGCCATGTGTTCTGATGCGGGGCTAATGCTAACCTTTGTCCTTTCCCTGTATTCCAGGAGGGCCAATGGATCCAGCAGAGGCCCAATCTCCCCACCGCCACCACCCCTTCTCTCCCCCACGTCCCCTCCACCCCCTCCGTCATCCAGGCCCGCCGGACCTCCTCGTCCCCCTCGGAGCCCATCTGCCTGTCCGACTCGCTGGACGAGGACCTCCGCGCCCCCTCCCTGGATTCCGTCTCCCACGCCCTCGCCTTCCTCAGCCAAGCCGCCAAGGGCCTGGGTCCCCACGGCAGCGTCACTGACCTCACCCTCACCTCCCCCCTCTCCCCCCCGCCTCTCCAGATCCCCAACACCTCCCCCCCCTCCATCACCCCTCACTACTCCCCCTCGTCTTCCCTACTCACCTCACATTCTCTTTCCAAGATAAACGCCAACTTGTCGACGATGGTGACGATGCCATCGATGGCCAACATTAAGACCACGCTATCTACCTCTCCCTCCACTTCCACGGCGTCGTCGGCTCGCATGCAGCTCGCGGGGGCCACGTTGGTGTCTCGTGGCGCCGACGGAGTGTACGGCGTGATGAAAGGGGCAGGCTCTATGGGACAGACTCAGAGACACAATGTCAGCATGGCAACCGCCATTCACAGGCAAGGGGGCATGACTGGAGGGAGTAAGCTCCACCCACCATCGTCCCCCTCCCCGCCCACCAAGCAGCGGCCCCCTCCCACAGCCTCTCCGCTCCTGCCCCCCCATCAGAAGGTCTCCCTGGGCATGGGGGTGGCAATATCAGAACTAGGGAAGAGCAGTGTCAAAGCCAACAGCAGCAGTAACGGCAGTGTCATGATGAGCAACATGTCCTCTTCCTCCCCTCAGTCCCGTGCCACCAACTCCCACTCACACCCCCAGCAGCTCAACTCCAAGAGCCCTCAGCAGCTCAACTCCAAGAGCCCCCAGCAACCCTCCTACCTCACCTCCACGGTGGGCTCTTCACCCTCCCAGTCCCCCTCCCACCACCAGGGCAAATCCAAGCCCCACCACCAGTCCAACTTCATCACCCCCATGCAGGCAACTCTCACCAAGTCCTCCCACAGCAACAACTCCTCCCCCATCATCAAGCTCACCCCTCGCCCCCCTGCCCCCACCCCTCCTCCCATCTCCTCCCCTTCCTCCTCCTCTTCCAACCTCCTCTCTCACTCTCAAATGATCTCCAGCCCTCTCCAGTACCAGTCCCCCAAGACTGCTGGCTTCCGCCCCCCATTTAGTGTCCAAGGTGGGGGTCAGGTGAAGCCGGGCCAGGGCAGTTATAGCTTCGCAGGGAGCCAGAAGGCTCCGTGTGTCATTAGCAGTAGTAGCGTTAGCAGCGCTAGCTCCAACAGCAGCCCCATGCGCATGTCGCCCGTCACCAGTCGTCCGGACAACAGCCCCTCCCCCTCCGGCACGGTCTCGACCAGTCACGGACAGAGACAGAGGGCCGTGGGCAGAGCCAAGGCTGTAGGCAGTCGGGTGCCCACGGCAACCATGGCCACACCCTCCGTCACCTCACACCTGACGCAGGTGAGTCAGCCAATCACATGCGACCAGAAAGTGCCAAGAAGTGTGAAAAACAGGATCAAGAGAAGCACCTCTTACATATTGACTGCATTTTTCTCGCTTGAGTTTTGAGTATGTTCTGCAAAGGCTTGGCCACGTCGTCAGAACAGAACAGAAGAGAAAGGAAGAGATTGTGTCGGGCACTTTATGTCACCAAGTTGAGTCACCTGATCCCTTCTCTCTTTCTCTTTCTCCCTCCCCCTTCCTCCTAGGTGTCAGCTGGCAGTCCCCTCCTGGGCGGGCCACTTGGCTTTGGGATGCTGGGGGGGCTAGTGCCCGTCTCACTGCCCTTCCAGTTCCCATCGCTGCTCAACTTCACTCCTCCTGGTGCCCCGGGGGTCAGCGGCCTGGGCACGGGCACCAACTCAGGATACAGCCTCTCACAGAGCGACTTAATGGGTGAGTAATTGGCAACCGGTGCCCAACTGGCAGTGGCTCCACAAGACTGATCTTTCAAAGCACCGGGCATGCAAATATATAGGATCAAAAATAAAGCATTTGTTATCTCTGTTCTCTACGGTTCAGTAGAACTTCTAGGGCTCTTAATTCCACTGAAAAAGTCTGTACTGTACATCATGATGTGGTAAAGGTCTTTAGAATTTACTACTTCATTAGTATGACATTTTATTGGATGAATTTGATCAAATGACAAAGAAAATCAGTGTTTATTAAGATGGCAAAATAAATGAAGCCGCAGATAGATTTGTTTGTGGTCCCTTGAGATTCATCTAGTCTTAGTTTGTGTTACTCATGGTCAGTGTTGTGGTGTGCAGTGTGTGTGTGTGCGTGCTGTGGATCCATACTGAAATATAATCAGCTCTAATATGCCTATGCTAAAGGTTTCTCACTGTAACCCTCTTGCCCTGCCTGTCTCGTTTTCTCATCCAATCCCTCACTCCTTCTCCCCCTCCGTCCATCCATCCATCCTCCCTTTTATCTGCCCTCACTTTCTGATTTGATGTTTTACTCAAATTCTACTTTCATCTTTTAATGTTCCTTTTCTCACCTTTATTCTCCTCAACCCCTTCCCCCTCTCCATGCTTCCCTTTTTTTAACCTCCTCACTCTTTCTTCCTCTTGTCTGTCCATCCCTCCCTCCATCTCTCCTCAGATCTGTATAAGAGTCTCCAGTCAGGGTCACAGGCTGCTCTACCTCCTCACTTGCAGCTTGCTTTCTCAGGTAAACTTCACACCTCCTCCTCCAGTACTTCTCCTCCTCCTCCCTTACCTCCCTCCTCCTCTTCCCTTCCTCCATTTGTGTTGTTGTCATTCCCTGCGTCATGTTGATATCGCTCACTCACTGTTTGGCTGTAAACTATTCTTTCCCAACCTGTCTGCCTGTTTCATTGTTAGCGGTGATTTGCATGCCTGTGTTACTGCATGACTAGGCTAACACTAGAAGCACGTGTCTTGTCTGTCGATGAAGCATCTCCTCCCTGTGTGTTAGGTGTTCAGTATTTTTCTGCATCATGTCATTTACACATGATGTAACAAATTATTTTAACCCCCCCCCACCTCAGATGCGAACCAAAGCCAGGGTGGCGACATGAAGAGGAAGTCCCACTGACCAATAGAGACGGAGGACAGAGAATGACATCGAGACGTCCACTAGGATCACTTTGATTGGACAGATGGACACAATGATGTAATAATACAGGGGGGAGGAGCCTTCTTCCCTCAATATGGACCTGAAGAATCAATTACCCCTCACCATGACGATTTATGAATTTAATTTAACTGTATTTTTATGATTACTGGGTATAAAATGGACCTGGGGTGAATGATAATGAATTTCTTTCCCTTACATTTTTTTCTTGTCAACATGTTTACATGACCGACCTTTATCACTGTGGAATGAGGACAGGGTCGTATTCATTAGGCTCCAAACGTAGAAAAACAAATACAGAAACAAGGAAGTACTGCCTGAACACTGGTTTTCGTTTAAAAAGAGTTTTGCTATGTTGTGCACCAACGGAGCGCACATACCGCAGCGAATGTCGATCTATTTGCCGTTTGTTCGGCGCGGTCTGTTTTACGGACCACCCCACCGGTGAGGGTCTGATTGTTGACATTTTCCCTCGATTCTACATGTAGAATCAGTTTGCAAATTATGGCTGGCACTCTGTTCAGAGGTGCAAAGTACTCTCGACCTGCAAACGCCACCAATGTGTCCGTTCCGTAATGAAAACCACCCAGGAGAGGGAGCACGCTGTTAGCGAAGTAATTTAATTAGAATTTAAGTCTGTTTTAATTTTTTCTCGTCTAAAGCAGATTTGAGTATAAATTAATTAATTAATTTTTTGGTCGTTGTCTTGACTGTCTGAGGAAGGTAGTTGTTAACTTGTCTCCGATGTGAGATGGTGTGTCCATAGATTGTTTTAAAGTCGCCTCTGCTCCCCACAACTGACTGTTAAGGTAGTATAGCTAATATAAAAATGGATAAATTATTTGTAATTTACACAGGGATAAAAAAAAATATTTAGAGGTATGAGTGTGCCCAGTGAGATTGTGTGTGTGTGTGTGTGTGTGTGTGTGTGTGTGTGTGTGTGTGTGTGTGTGTGTGTGTGTGTGTGTGTGTGTGTGTGTGTGTGTGTGTACATACACAACCTACATATATTATTATAAATTGTATTTTCTTTCCAGGTCAGTCTGTGCTGTGTGAGTGTGCGAATTGCATATCCCCTTTTCTCTGTTGTGTGAGAGAGTGAGTATTCCCCTCTCTTGTTCAGCGTGTCTTTGGTGCTGTAAAATCACACTGGACCTTTTCTGGAGAAAAAACTTGAACTGTAAAAGCTAGACTCCTCTTGGAGGGTGAGAGAGGGGACAAAGATGCGAGATTGTAGCTTACTTGAACTTTTTTTATTTTTATTGTAATTAATTACTTTGTAAAAAAAACTATCAACTCACACTCAACTCAATATGACAAAACGCCTTAGTTTGTAAGTTTCATTAAAGAACTATGCAGGACTATAAATGCTTCAATGCAAAAGTGCAAGTCGTCGCTTGGCTTTCAACCTCTTACTCAGCTGTCAATGTATTTCTGGGAGTTGCGAATGTTTGTGTGTACGTACGTCTGAGTCCTTTTTCCCATCTAAAGAACTCTCCCTTCTCACCTGCTGAATACCTCTAGAAATTGTTCTTCCTTACTCTCTTCCTATATCTGGGAAGATCTCAATAGCATACTCCTCACTTCCTCTCTCCTAGTCTTCTCAAAACCCGTTGTGGGAGAAGGTCAGAGGGGAGGGACTTCTGGCTTTCTTGCCTCTGTCCATCTCTTATCATCCTTCATCCCTCCTTCCAATGTTAGTATGAATGTCGACCAACTGCACCAAGGATGGCGCCAAAGATGAGTTTCCTAGCATATAGATGGGGTGCTTTGGTCAGTGTGCGTGTGTTCCTATCAACATTCTCTTTGAAATGTCCCCATGAGTGTTGTCCGTCTGTGGTCTGTCAGGATGTCAAGGGGAAAAGTTGTTTCTTTCTGTGACTGGAGCAGGAGGTGACATTTGAAAGCTTTTGGGGCGGGTAAAGATTACATTTCATGGTAACTGGTTACTTAATTCGGTCTCTTTTGTAGATTATTTTTGTGTCGATTTATGGAATAAAATACAGTTGGTTTTCAATAGGGCCTGAGTCATTTCTTTGTGCTCCCTTTCTTCCGTCCTCCATTGTGACAGCTTTTTCAAAAGAACACTTCTAGTTCTAGGGCTCTATTCAATTTGTATATCGGATTTTAAACACAATGTTCCCGCCTTAAAGGTCATTTCCGATTGTCAGATCAAATGGAATTTACCTTAACATTTCTAGCACGCAAACTGTAACGCTTCAGGGATTCAGATTGAATAGAGCCTCTTTATTTTTATTTATTTAACCTTAATTCAACTAGGCAAGTCAGTTAAGAACAAATTCTTATTTACAATGATGGCCAAACCCGGACGACGCTGGACCAATTGTGCACCGCCCTATGGGACTCCCAATCACGGCCTGATGTGATACAGCCTGGATTCGAACCAGGGACTGTAGTGACACCTCTTGCACTGAGATGCAGTGCCTTAAGACTGCTGCGCCATTCGGGAGTCACAAGTGAAACGACGTGGCACTCGGGAGCCTTAAGACGTGGCAATATTTTTTTTTTATACATTTGTCATAAGTCCATGTTTTGTACAGTCCCTCAATGATGTCAACATTCGTGTTCACTTTCTGTACTCTGGAAAGGTCAGGGCTCGATTCAATCCATAAGGCTGAAGATCCGCGCCACAATGCGGTTGAAATTTAAAGGTAATTTCCTATTGAGTGGACGTCAGCAGCGTTCACTGTGAATGCAGTCTCCTGCAAATGCGGAGACATTACCTTTAAACCTCAATCGCGCTATATCCCGGATCTTCAACGGATCGAATCGAGCCCTCACTGTCAAAATACATCATTACACGTGTTGCTCTTTGACCTTTCTCACCCATGCTGGTGTTTCCCAGGTAACAACAGGCCCTAGCTTTGTGGAAGGCTCTGGAGTTTTCCGTTCTTGGCCCGGTTTGGATTCTTTAAAAAGTGCATCCTTTGTTCCTCCCTTGAAGTAACTGATTAGAAATGACTGGACAGGTGAAAGCCATGTGGTAGAGCCCTTCCGCTCACCTGCCCAGGACACCCACTCAGATTGAGCAACAAAAGAAATCTGCTCTTGTCAAATGTTCCAAACAGGACATTGTCTTTTTACCTAAATATGCGAACACCAACAGATAGAATTCATAGCAAGCAGTGCATTGGGTTAGTCAGATTTGATTAAATATAACAGAACAGATTACCTGGATTTAGATTCACTCTCACTGGATGGGTTGCCAAAAAGAACTAACTGAAAGCCACACCCCCAATAATCCATGAATATAACTGCATTGAGCCATTTGCCACTATGGCTATAATCACCATGCTACTGCCTATTTCATTTGTTCAGTTAGCAAACAAGACAACTCATAATCCAGTACCTTTATCAGTCAACACCTATATTTTAGCTGTAATCCGCTTTAAAAATGCAACATTTTCTCTCAGGCTCATGGCAAAATGTGTACAATAGCATGAGATGAGCTATACAACAGCACATTTTCCACTGCCCGATGGCAAAATTTCAGGAAGTTAGCTACCCAAATTGATGCAGGCCCACCTGACAAGTTTCTGGCTACGCCAATGATGTCCCATACCCCCAGCTGGTGGAGAGAATAACATTTGGGTTGCCATCTGCAGCAGGTCCCTGGTTCAAATCGCAGAGTAGCTTTTGTTTTCTAACTTTTCCCAACCCCTTACTGAATTTAGACCACTTCCCTAAACAACCCATCATATTTGTCTATGCCCTTCAGGCATAGCTACCCTCTGTGCTCTCCAATTTGGGGAGAGAAACATGCATGACTGAATTGAAAGTCTCTATAGGGGCTCCTCCGCTCAGGACAAACTGGAATCATTATTTCTACAATGAATATGCTTTATTTTCTTTTACAAAAAAATTGCTGTAGTCTAGAAATACAGGAGGCATACAAGAAATAAAATGGGGGGGGGGGGGGGGGTATTTGCAGTTGTAATGAAAGCCTGGTCGTCAACAGCCAGTCTGAGAATAATAATAATAATACAAGTAAAACTACATCATGGATGTTAAAGCTTTTAACCAAATGAAATCACATTCTGCTCTTGAAGGGGGAGCAGAAGGCTCCACATCTCACACAGTTAATAGTAACACTGATTTCTGACCCACACACACACTACCTATGGAGACATTGCTACAGGTATATGAACGGGAGAGGAGGTGCACACTGGGTATGATATGACACACAGCAAAAATACACAAGACAAAGAAGAAGAAAAAGTGTTTGTTTACCGTTCACCAGGTTTGCCTCGTTAGGTTTTTATGTAACACGTACAGCACACCTACACGTCTTTCTTTTTAATACAGGTGCACACCTACACGTCTTTCTTTTTAATACAGGTGCTCACCTACACGTCTTTCTTTTTAATACAGGTGCTCACCTACACGTCTTTCTTTTTAATACAGGTGCACACCTACACGTCTTTCTTTTTAATACAGGTGCTCACCTACACGTCTTTCTTTTTAATACAGGTGCACACCTACACGTCTTTCTTTTTAATACAGGTGCTCACCTACACGTCTTTCTTTTTAATACAGGTGCACACCTACACGTCTTTCTTTTTAATACAGGTGCACACCTACACGTCTTTCTTTTTAATACAGGTGCTCACCTACACGTCTTTCTTTTTAATACAGGTGCTCACCTACACGTCTTTCTTTTTAATACAGGTGCACACCTACACGTCTTTCTTTTTAATACAGGTGCACACCTACACGTCTTTCTTTTTAATACAGGTGCACACCTACACGTCTTTCTTTTTAATACAGGTGCTCACCTACACGTCTTTCTTTTTAATACAGGTGCTCACCTACACGTCTTTCTTTTTAATACAGGTGCTCACCTACACGTCTTTCTTTTTAATACAGGTGCTCACCTACACGTTTTTCTTTTTAATACAGGTGCTCACCTACACGTCTTTCTTTTTAATACAGGTGCTCACCTACACGTTTTTCTTTTTAATACAGGTGCTCACCTACACGTCTTTCTTTTTAATACAGGTGCTCACCATGCATTACCCATTAATGCTCTTATCTAGTGTCTAAGGCACTTTAAAGAAACATGTCATTACAGCTGAGCTAACATTGGAGTAAAAGTCAAATGAAAGTGGCAGTTTACATATATTACCATCTTTTAATACTGAACAGAGATGCCAAAGGAAGAATAGAGAGCGCTGATGGATATGGACATTCTGGGACGTTAAGAGTGGCTTAATAGTTTTAGAGCTTTGAGATGCTATCCCCAGTAGAAGGCTGTTATATCTAGGAATACTAAGTGCTTGGTAGTTGGTGTGTCAGCGTATTATAAGAGAGAGTTGGGGGTCCTACTTTGCTACCAAACCATGGCACAAACACAGTGAGATGGCAGTCTCCCTTGCTCTGAGCGGTAGGCTTTAGCTAGTCAAACTACACGTTCAATCGAAGCTCTCACCATTAGTGTTGGACTAAGGGGCTGTATTGTACATCATGTGACCACTCATGAGAGAAGCTTGGGGTTTCCTGGCTCCAGTTACAGGGGCATATGAACACTCATTGTGCAGTTTCCAGCGATTCTCTGTGATACGTACGCCAGCGACCATCTATCTAAGCATACCACACTTCACTGCCTTCAACCCTTCTTCCTGAACAACAGGAAAAATAGTGTTACAATTGGTCAAAATACAAAACAACAAAAAACGTCAATCATGACCTATGCGATTCCTATAAGAAGTCAGTTACCAATTGTTTTTAAAGTGTTGTGACGAGATGCTGTGGCAAGTGGAGAAAAGCTTTTCACAGTTAAAACTTCCTTTCCATTCCATGTTTTTCTCCCAGAACAGGTCAGACTGTGTGAATCCACCATCTTGTTTCATTGTAGTGTTTAGAAGCGGAACAATAGTCTGTACATCAGGAAGAGATTCATGCAATGAGGGAAGCGGAGGCAGTCCATTGACCTCTGACCTATTGTTGAATAGGACTATCATCGGAGAGGACAGAGTTTTGTTAGGCCTGCTTTAAGCCAGGGGAGAGATGATGGCTTTACATTTGGTGACACACTTGTATTACAAGACAATGTTTTGTTTCATGTGGGAGGAGGATGACAAAAGTGAACATTTCCTAGTTTCGCTCCTTTCCTTGCAGTTTGGCATTCAGGGGCATACACATACCTTACATACTCACATGTGCACACACGCATAGTTCATAAGTAAAAATCACTTGGACATAAGTTTACATATTAATTTAAGCACATAATTCCACGCCTAGGGAGGACTATATTAAGATCGTTGGGACACTCGCCGGGCCGAGCAGCTAGCCAAAGTAGAGTAGGAATATTGTTAGAGTAAGGCAGAGTAAGCCGCTCAAGTGGGAGTAATTGTTTTGTCATCCCCAGGGAGGGAGCATTTCTGGGAGGGGTGGGGTGGTCTAGGTCGTATTCATTAGAACACACCGTAGCAAAACGTTTGAAAGCGTCTTTCAACGGAAAATGAAAACGAGCGGTTCTTATTGGACAAATCCAGGTAGTCCCTCCCTGTTTCGGACTGTTTTCTTCTGTTTTGGTGCTTAATGAACAGGACCCTGGTTCTCCCTGCTGTTGACTCGGGGACAGATGGAGAGGCTGAGGTGTTGTAGTCACCATGCTGCCAGGCTGGCTAATCGATAGGGTTGGTAGGATTAGCAGGAGGCGTCTATTCTGTCTGGTTGGAGGCTTGCGTGTCGTTGTGGTCGCTGGCGCGGCTGTCGGCGTCGTCGTCAGAATTGTCCACGGAGGTTCCGTCGATCTGGAGCTGCCGGCTGCGGCCTGAACGGCTAGACGAGAAGCTGATGGGGCCTCCACGCCTGAGGAGAACAGGCAAATACATACATGGTCATTTATCACACCCACAGATCTATGACAGTGTGGATGATAGGCATAAATAACTACGTGAAGTGTATATACAGAGTGTTATGAGAGGCTGTACCTGAGGCGGTTCTTGAGTGTGTTGACCTCGCGGGTCAGGCCCTCGCTGGCCTCGGTGGCGTCGTCCAGCTCCCTCTGTAGTTTCCTACGGGAGGCGTTGGCCCTGGTAGCCTCCTCCTCAGCCTCCTCCAGCTGACGCTTCAGCTGCTTCATACGAGAGTTGGCCTTCTCCATCTGACAGGGGGAGAATTTAAATTTTATTGGCACAATTCAACGTATTTACATAGCAAATTCATGGGCCAATTCAAGATTAAAACACAGAGAGAGAGAGAGAGATATGGAGAAGAGGGGGGAGATGGACAAAAGGTGGGATAGAGAGAGAGAGAGAGAGAGAGAGAGAGAGAGAACCAAAGCTACAGAAGAGCGTGGGTGGGAATAGGAGAGAGAGAACCAAAGTTACAGAAGAGCGTGGGTGGGAATAGGAGAGAGAGAGAGAGACAGAGAACCAAAGCTACAGAAGAGCGTGGGTGGGAATAGGAGAAAGAGAGAGAACCAAAGCTACAGAAGAGCGTGGGTGGGAATAGGAGAGAGAGCGAGAACCAAAGCTACAGAAGAGCGTGGGTGGGAATAGGAGAGAGAGACAGAGAGCTTCAGCACAGATGACACAGAGACACTGATTATAGTGAATTAGTAGCTAACCTGGCATCCATGGCCTTTTACTCACCCTTTCTAAATGTCAGGACAGACTGTTTCAAGCTCACTGTGGACCCAAAACGACCACTCACCTGCTCCTTGTACTGGTCGGCATGGCGACGCTCGTCCTCCACCTGAATCACCACCTCTTTCAGCTTCTTCTCTGTGCGTCGGACGATCTTATTGGCTGCTGCCCTCTCCCTGGGAGGAAAAAGAGTGATAACGGGAAAGTGTGTAAATAGTGTCACCCTGACTGACTCATATCTGATGGGGACATACATTTGCATCAGGATGCAGTAAAATACTCCACATTAGGCAACCTCATACACTACCATTCAAAAGTTTGGGGTCACTTAGACAATTGCTTGTTTTTGAAAGAAAAGCTAATTTTTTGTCCATTAAATAACATCAAATTGATCAGAAATACAGTGTACACATTAGTAATTTACAACATGAACATTGTAGATGGAAACGGCAGATTTTTAATGGAATATCTACATAGGCGTACAGAGACCCATTATCAGCAACCATCACTCCTGTCTTCCAATGGCACATTGTGTGAGCTAATTTTAAAAGGCTAATTGATCATTAGAAAACCCTTTTGCAATTATGTTAGCACAGCTGAAAGCTGTTGTTCTGATTGAAGAAGCAATAAAACTGGCCTTCTTTAGACTAGTTGAGTGTCTGGAGCATCAGTATTTGTGGGTTCGATTACAGGCTCAAAATGGCCAGAAACAAATAACTTTTTTCTGAAACTCGTCAGTCTATTCTTGTTCTGAGAAATGAAGGCTATTCCATGCGTGACATTGCCAAGAAACTGAAGATCTCGTACAACGCTGTGTACTACTCCCTTCACAGAACAGCGCAAACTGGCTCGAACCAGAATAGAAAAAGGAGTGGGATGGCCCCCATGCACAACTGAGCAAGAGGACAAGTACATTAGAGTGTCTAGTTTGAGAAACAGACGACTCAAGTCCTCAACTGGCAGCTTCATTAAATAGTACCCACAAAACACCAGTCTCAACGTCAACAGTGAAGAGGCGACTCCGGGATGCTGGCCTTCTAGGCAGAGTTGCAAAGAAAAAGCCCTATCTCAGACTGGCCAATAAAAATAAAAGATTAAGATGGGAAAAAGAACACAGACACTGGACAGAGGATGATAGGAAAAAAGTGTTATGGACAGACGAATCTAAGTTTGAGGTGTTCGGATCACAAAGAAGAACATTCGTGAGATGCAGAAAAAAATGTAAGATGGGGGAGGCAATGTGATGATCTGGGGGTGCTTTGTTGGTGGTAAAGTGGGAGATTTGTACAGGGTAAAACGGATCTTGAAAAAGGAAGGCTGTCACTGAATTTTGCAACGCCATGCTATACACGGTGGACGGTACGTAATTGGAGACAATTTCCAATAGGACAGTGACCCAAAGCACAGGTCCAAACAATGCAATAATTATTTAGGGAAGAAGCAGTCACCTGGTATTCTGTCTATAATGGAGTGGCAGAGCACAGTCACCGGATCTCAACCGGGGAGCAGCTTGACCGTATGGTACGTAAGAAGTGCCCATCAAGCCAATCCAACTTGTGGGAGGTGCTTCAGGAAACAAATTGACAACTGGAATGCCAAAGGTCTGCAAGGCTGTAATTGCTGCAAATGGAGGAATCTTTGACGAAAGCAAAGTTTGAAGGACACAATTATTTTTCAATTAAAAATAATTATTTATAACCTTGTCAACATCTTGACTATATTTCCTATTCATTTTGCAACTAATTTTATGTATGTTTTCATGGAAAACAAGGAAATGTCTAAGTGACCCCAAACTTTTCAAATCAAATCAACGTTTATTTGTCACGTGCGCCGAATACAACAGGTGTAGACCTTACAGTGAAACAATGCAAATAGTCCGGGTAGCCATTTGATTACCTGTTCAGGAGTCTTATGACTTGGGGTAAAAACTGTTGAGAAGCCTTTTTATCCTAGACTTGGCACTCCGGTACCACTTGCCATGCGGTAGTAGAGAGAACAGTTTATGACTGGGGTCTTTGACAATTTTTAGTGCCTTCCTCTGACACCGCCTGGTGTAGAGGTCTTGGATGGCAGGCAGCTTAGCCCCAGTGATGTACTGGGCCGTACGCACTACCCTCTGTAGTGCCTTGCGGTCAGAGGCCGAGCAATTGCTGTACCAGGCAGTGATGCAACCAGTCAGGATGCTCTCGATGTTGCAGCTGTAGAACCTTTTGAGGATCCCAGGATCCATGCCAAATCTTTTTAGTTTCCTGAGGGGGAATAGGCTTTGTCGTGCCCTCTTCACGACTGTCTTGGTGTGTTTAGACCATTCTAGTTTGTTGTTGATGTGGACACCAAGGAACTTGAAGCTCTCAACCTGCTCCACTACAGCCCCGTCAATGAGAATGGGGGCGTGCTCGGTCCTCCTTTTCCTGTAGTCCACAATCATCTCCTTAGTCTTGGTTACGTTGAGGGAGAGGTTGTTATTCTGGCACCACCCGGCCAGGTCTCTGACCTCCTCCCTATAGGCTGTCTCGTCGTTGTCGGTGATCACGCCACTGTTGTGTCGTCTGCAAACTTAATGATGGTGTTGGAGTTGTGCCTGGCCATGCAGTCGTGGGTGAACAGGGAGTACAGGAGGGGACTGAGCACGCACCCCTGGGGAGCTTCAGTGTTGAGGATCAGCCTGGCAGATGTGTTGCTACCTACCCTCACCACCTGGGGGCGGCCCGTCAGGAAGTCCAGGATCCAGTTGTAGAGGGAGGTGTTTAGTCCCAGGATCCTTAGCTTAATGATGAGCTTTGAGGGTACTATGGTGTTGAACGCTGAGCTGTAGTCAATGAATAGCATTCTCACATAAGCGTTCCTTTTGTCCAGGTGGGAAAGGGCAGTGTGGAGTGCAATAGAGATTGCATCATCTGTGGATCTGTTGGGGCGGTATGCAAATTGGAGTGGGTCTAGGGTTTCTGGGATAATGGTGTTGATGTGAGCCATTACCAGCCTTTCAAAGCGTGAGTGAGCGCTACGGGTCCTGTAGTCATTTAGGCAGGTTGCCTTTGTGTTCTTGGGCACAGGGACTATGGTGGTCTGCTTGAAACATCTTGGTATTACAGACTCAATCAGGGACATGTTGAAAATGTCAGTGAAGACACTTGCCAGTTGGTCAGCACATGCCCGGAGCACACGTCCTGGTAAGCCGTCTGGCCCCGCAGCCTTGTGTATGGCGACCTGTTTAAAGGTCTTACTCACGGCGGCTACGGAGAGCGTGATCACACAGTCGTCCGGAACAGCTGATGCTCTCATGCATGCCTCAGTGTTGCTTGCCTCAAAGCGAGCATAGAAGTGATTTAGCTCGTCTGGTAGGCTCGTGTCACTGGGCAGCTCGCGGCTGTGCTTCCCTTTGTAGTCTGTAATAGTTTGCAAGCCCTGCCACATAAGACAAGCGTCGGAGCCACTGTAGTATGATTCAATCTTAGCCCTGTATTTAGTCTTTGCCTGTTTGATGGTTCGTCGCAGGACATAGCAGGATTTCTTGTAAGCTTCCGGGTTAGAGTCCCGCACCTTGAAAGCGGCAGCTCTACCCTTTAGCTCAGTGCGAATGTTGCCTGTAATCCATGGCTTCTGGTTGGGGTATGTACGTACAGTCACTGTGGGGACGACGTTGTCGATGCACTTATTGATAAAGCCAGTGACTGATGTGGTGTACTCCTCAATGCCATCGGAAGAATCCCGGAACATGTTCCAGTCTGTGCTAGCAAAACAGTCCTGTAGTTTAGCATCTGCTTCATCTGACCACTTTTTTATAGACCGAGTCACTGGTGCTTCCTGCTTTAAGTTTTGCTTGTAAGCAGGAATCAGGAGGATAGAGTTGTGGTCAGATTTACCAAATTGAGGGCGAGGGAGATCTTTGTACGCGTCTCTGTGTGTGGAGTACAGGTGATCTTGAATTTCTTTCCCTCTGGTTGCACATTTAACATGTTGATAGAAATTTGGTAGATCTGATTTAAGTTTCCCTGCATTAAAGTCTCCGGCCACTAGGAGCGCCGCCTCTGGGTGAGTGGTTTCCTGTTTGCTTATTTCCTTATACAGCTGACTGAGTGCGGTCTTAGTGCCAGCATCTGTCTGTGGTGGTAAATAAACAGCCACCAAGAGTATAACTGAACTCTCTAGGCAAGTAATGTGTTTGAACGGTACTGTATGTTTTCAGCCCCCTAATGTTAAAGGTCCAATGAAGTCATATATATCTCAATATCAAATAATTTCTAGGTAACAATGAAGTACCTTACTGTGATTGTTTTCAATTAAAATTGTCAAAACAAAACAAAAATAGCTTCTTAGCAAAGAGAAATTTCTCAAGCAAGAATTTTGCTAGGACTGTCAGGGGAAAACTAAAAAATTGCTGTTATTGGCAGAAAAGTTTGGAACTCTTTCTTATTGGTCTATTAACTAATTTACCATATGGTGATGACACCAGGCAGGCCAAAACTCTATCCCACCAATATGGGCTGAAACTTCAAGCTGTCTTTATACTAAAAGGGCATTATCATAATTTTCACAATTTCACAGTATTATTCCAACCTCCTAGTGTGGAAATATATAGAAAACACAGGAAAATCACATTTAAGACTGCACTGGGCCTTTAAAGGTCCAGATTTTGAGTAGTTTGTAATCTGAAAATAGATCTGTGGTTTGGGGAAACTCCTACCTCTAGCGGTCTATTGAGTATGGGTAAATCATTACAATGAGTGTATGAGCTAGAGTCCACCTATTGAAGCCTACATCTAATTCTAGGTAACCTCCCATGTTTAAACTCTGACCCCCATTATGACGTCTATTTAGTACAGTATATAGAAGGCTTCTTACTTGGCCTCCTGCTCCAGTTGCTCCTCCAGCTGCAGTATCTTGGCCTCCAGGGCGGTGATGGCAGCCTTGAACTTGGACTTGACTGCCCCCTCCAGCTCTCCCAGCTTGGCCTTCAGCTCCTTGTTCTGCCTCTCCATTCCTTGACGGGCGTTCTCACTCTTCTGGGCCGCGCTGCGCTCCCCAGCTAGCTCCGTGTTCAGGATGTCCACCTTGGGAGAGAAATGGGAATAAAGGGAGAGAGGGTCACTCTTTGTCCATCTCTATATAAAACTGTTAGTTGTGGGTCCCAGGAAGTGGTCTGGTGTGATACTTGTTAGCGCAGTTCATTATAGACTACTCTCCAGGCCATAAAGAGACTACATTCTATGGTCCAGGAATCGTCTCTGTGTATGAGTGAATCTCAAAAGTACTTTCCTCTTGCCCGATATCCTCCTCAAAACGTCAAGAGACAATGCCGGTTTAAAGAGAGTTTTACCTGTTCTGTACCTTCATGAGCTGTGTGTACGTGTTTGACAATGTGAGAGTTGTACTGTACCTGCATGGTGGTCTTGCGGAAGCGGTCGTTGAGCAGCTCCATGTTGCTCTGTTCCTCCTCTAGTTCCTCCTCCAGCTGCGAGATGCGGGCCTCCAGCCTCCTCTTCTCATCTAGCAGGGCCGACCTGACACAAACAAGTGAATGATTCGGTGATGTGGTTGGTACAGAACAGAGCATAGAAATCAGGGGGGGAAGGCTGCTGGTCCACTTAAAGCTGCAGTATGTAACTTTTTGGGTGACCTGACCAAATTCAGATAGAAATGTGAGTTATAGATCTGCCATTCTCATTGAAAGCAAGTCTAAGAAGCAGTAGATCTGTTCTACGTGTTCTACTGTTCTACTATTTCTATACTTCCTGTTCTTAAGTTTCATTTCGTCTTTTACTTTCAGTTTTGTACACCAGCTTCAAACAGCTGAAAATACAAGATTTTGGTACAATGATTCTCTACACACGATACATTGCTTGGTTTGTCACAGAAACTGAAATTAGGTGAACGGTTACAATTTTAGCAACCAGCGATTTCTGCATATTGCACCATTAAATCTGGAAAATATCATGCTTGAATTTGATCATTAATCAGGAAAATGTAGCTACTCACTTTCCAGAGGCGCTATTTGAGATCTCGTCGGCTAGCTCGTCTCTCTCCTGCTCAGCGTGTCTACGGGCCCTCTCTGAAGCCGCCAGGTCCTCCTGCAGCTGTAGGATCTCAGCTTCCAGGCCCTTTAGTTTCTTCTCGTTCTCTTTAGACTGTGCAAAGATCTCATCACGGGATGCTCTGGCCTCCTCCAACTCCCTCTGGTAGTCCTTCATCTGGGCCTGCAGGGGGCAGCAGCAAGGCAAAGAGTAAGACCGGTCTTGGGCAACAGTACAGGGTTAGAGGTCAACTCCATTTCAAATGAGACTCTCCTCAATACTCCTCTATGGCAGTATTTACACAGGCAGCCCAATTCTGATATTGTTTGCCACTAATTGGTCTTTTGACCAATCAGATCAATCTGTTGCCCATAATTGGGCTGCCTGTGTAAATGCAGCCTATGAGAAAATGTTTGAAATTCAGTTTTTCTTCCCGAATTGAAATAGAACCGACCTCAACCCCGTAGCTATACTGAATATAATAGTGTAAGGCCAGCGGGGAAGCTACAAATGAGACCAAACCAACTTGGACAACTAGAGTTTACAGCATCAGGGATGTCATCTAAATACAGACGTTGGTAGTCCTGGACATATTCTAATCTAGGCTACATTAAAGCTGACTACACAGTGGACAGACAGGCACAGATACCATACCTGCAGAGGCTACCATCCCATTTTATTGATAAAAGGATACAGGTGTAAAAAATTATATTGCTGATTATCAGAGATCAGACAACCAGGAGTTCCTAATTAATCAGGCAATTAATTGGAAGATTCTTGGAATTTTGGAAAAGTTACCAGAATTTTGCAACAATATTTATAATCTACAGTTGAAGTTGGAAGTTTAAATACACTTAGGTTCGAGTCATTAAAATCTGTTTTTCAACCACTCCACAAATTTCTTGTTATCAAACTATAGTTTTGGCTAGTCAGTTAGGACATCTACTTTGTGATTGACACAAGTCATTTTTCCAACAATTGTTTACAGACAGATTATTTCACTTATAATTCACTGTATCACAATTCCAGTGGGTCAGAGGTTTACATACACTAACTTGACTGTGCCTAATAACAACTTGGAAAATTCCAGAAAATTATGTCATGGCTTTAGAAGCGTCTGATAGGCTAATTGACATCATTTGAGTCAATTGGAGGTGTACCTGTGGATGTATTTCAAGGCCTACCTTAAAACTCAGTGCCTCTTTGCTTGACATCATGGGAAACAATTTAAAGGCAATGCTACCAAATACTAATTGAGTGTATGTAAACTTCTGACCCACTGGGAATGTGATGACAGAAATAAAAGCTGAAGTAAATCATTCTCTCTACTATTATTGTGACATTTCACATTCTTAAAATAAAGTGACCTAAGACAGGGAATTTTTACTCTGATTAAATGTCAGGAATTGTGAAAAACTGCGTTTAAATGTCGTTGGCTAAGGTGTATGTAAACTTCCGAATTCAACTGTACATAATAGCTCAGCACAACTTGAGAATGAACAAGCAAACCCAAATCCTGTACGAAGTCTCACCTGTAGTTTTCTGAGCTGTTTGATGGCTTCATCTCTGGCCTTGTTGGATGCTTCTATTTGCCCCTCCAGGTCCTTGAGGTCCATCTCCAGCTTCTTCTTAGCTGCCACGGCCAGGGCTCTCTGCTTCCTCTCATCCTCCAGCTCTGCCTCCATCTCACGAACCTTGGGTCAGACAACAAGATATTACAGAGGGTTGAAAACGCCAAGTAAGTGATGAAACCTAGTGAAGTTTGGGTTCTAGCTTGCTCGGATGCAATAACGGTTAGGGTGAAGATGGATGGAAAGTACACAATGAGTCCATAATAATATGGTGATTATTTTCTCCCAACTGTTGGCCTAGCTAAATCACCTGAGTTTCTATTAGAGGTCTGAATGTTACTCCCCACAAATGGTCCTCTCAGCTTGTCTCTGTACCTGTTTGACCAGCGTCCTCTTCTTCTCCTCGTTCTGTTCGTCTCTGGCCTGCAGGTCCCTGTCGAACTGGGCCTTCATGGCCTGCATGTTGACCTCCAGACGCAGCTTGCCGTCCTCTGTGGCCTGCAGCTCGTCCTCCAGCTCCTCCAGCTGGGTCCTCATCTCCTCCACCTGCTGCTCCAGGGTGCGCTTCGATTTCTCCAGCTCATGGACCTACACACAGTGGGACGTAGAGAGACTGTTAGCAGCAACATCTCTTTTCTGAGTCAAAAACTGTCATAAGGAAGCAATCCCATAGGATTAGTCAAACAAATTCTCACACAAAGCAAAATTCTGAGGTGGGTGGACAGCGTTCTTTCAAAATTAAGTAATTTACAGAAGGCTTCATGTGTGTAAGGTCTCCAACAACGTTTAGGAACCACCACCAGCTCCTGTAACACAGGCATTCTCACTCATTCTGTGGTGGGTGGATTGGTGGCCATATTGGAAGAAACATACCAAAACCTGTACATTTTGGTTCTATCAATCCTCATTGGATGAGCCTAGCCAGGTCAAGGCTTAGGACTGGGTTGCATAAGGTATTTGAGAACCTTCAGCTCCTGTACGGGGAGTTTAAACTACGTACGCTCTTGCCCACGTCGTCCTTGGAGCTCATCAGGTCCTCCATCTCAGTCCTCAGCTGCTTGTTGAGCCTCTCAAACTCCTCCTTGGCCTCCAGGGCCTCGTCCAGAGCCCGGGCCATAGACAGAGCCTTGGTCTCCTTCTCCCTGGCCTCAGCCTCGGCCTTGTCACGCTCCTCAGCATAGCGGGTAGAGATGGTCTTCTCCTCAGCCAGGAGCTAACATAGAGGGAGAAGATAATGATGAAGAAGGATGGCAAGCAATGTCTTACTGGTAAGTTATGTTAATGAAGGCAATCATTGGAATAAAGAAATCACAAAAACTCTGCCATTTCTTCATTAATGGCAGGTCTACTTTTATTTTGCAGAGAGGGGAGAAGGAGATAAGCAAAGGTGAGTGGCGGGAGAAAAGGAAGCGAGATAGAGGAAAGGATAGAGACAAATGGAGATGATACGATACCTGGTCGAACTTCTTCTGCTTCTTCTCCAGGTTCGAGACGATGGTCCTCTGGTGGTCCAGGTCCACCATGAGGTCGTCCAGCTCCTGCTGCAGGCGGGTCTTGGTCTTTTCCATCTTATCGAAGGCGGAGGCTTTTTCCTCCAGCCGCTGGCTGGTCAACTCCATGTCCTTCTGTAGCTTCCTCTTCACCTCCTCCAGAGACTCCAGGGTCCCCACGTCCTCATCCAGCTTCTTCCTAGACTCAAACAGCTAGATAGAGAAGACAATGGTTTTCATATTATATATTTTTTCTATGGTTCTTACATGAGGAAATAAGATTCACAGCATTTGATATACAGAAAATGACAGTGGTCTTTAAAAGAACACATTACTGATCTTAGTGTTGGGGAAGCTACTATGAAAATATATTTTACCAAGCTACCAAATACTTCACATTGAAAGAATTTAAGCTACGTTAAAGCTACCCTTAAGACAAATATAGTTTCCTTAACTAAAGTGACTTTAAAAAAGTACAGTGCCTTGCAAAAGTATTCACCCCCTTTGGCGTTTTTCCTTGTTGCATTACAACCTGTAATTTAAATAGATTTTTATTTGGATTTCATGTAATGGACATACACAAAATAGTCAAAATTGGTGAAGTGAAAGAAAAAAAACTTGTTTAAAAAAAAATCTGTAAAAAATAAAAAAAGGAAAAGTGGTGCGTGCATATGTATTCCCCCACTTTGCTATGAAGCCCCTAAATAAGATCTGGTGTAACCAATTACCTTCAGAAGTCACATATTTAGTTAAATAAAGTCCACCTGTGTGCAATCTAAGTGTCACATGATCTCAGTATATATACACCTGTTCTGAAAGGCCCCAGAGTCTGCAGCACCACTAAGCAAGGTGCACCACCAAGCAAGCGGCACCATGAAGACCAAGGAGCTCTCCAAACAGGTCAGGGACAAAGTTGTGGAGAAGTACAGATGAGGGTTGGGTTATAAAAAAATATCAGAAACTTTGAACATCCCACGGAGCACCATTAAATCCATTATTAAACAATGGAAATAACATGGCATCACAACAAACCTGCCACCAAAACCCACAGACCAGGCAAGGAGGGCATTGATCAGAGAGTCAACAAATAGACCAAAGATAACCCTGAAGGAGCTACAAAGCTTGGATTGGAGTATCTGTCCATAGGACCACTTTAAGCCATACACTCCACAGAGCTGGGCTTTACGGAAGAGTGGCCAGAAAAAAGCCATTGCTTTTTGGCCATCAAGGAAAACGCTATGTCTGGCACAAACCTAACACCTCTCATCACCCCGAGAACACCATCCCAACAGTGAAGCATGGTGGTGGCAGCATCATGCTGTGGGGATATTTTTTATTGGCAGGAACTGGGAAACTGGTCAGAATTTAAGGAATGATGGATGGCGCTAAATACAGGAAAATTGTCTAGTCAAAGCCCAAACCTCAATCCAATTGAGAATCTGTGGTATGACTTAAAGATTGCTGTACACCAGCAGGAACCCATCCAACTTGAAGGAGCTGGAGCAGTTTTGCCTTGAAGAATGAGCAAAAATCCCAGTGAGACTTGCAGCTGTAATTGCTGCAAAAGGTGGCTCTACAAAGTATTGACTTTGGGGGGGTTATTAGTTATGCACGCTCAAGTTTTGTGCTTTTTTTGTCTTATTTCTTGTTTGTTTCACAATAAAAAATATGTTGCATCTTCAAAGTGGTAGGCATGTTGTGTAAATCAAATGATACAAACCCCCCAAAAATCTATTTTAATTCCAGGTTGTAAGGCAACAAAATAGGAAAAATGCCAAGGGGGTGAATACTTTCGCAAGGCACTGTAAGTAGTTACAGTACCTGAAGACTGTAGTTCACTATGTGAAGGAACATTTTATGTTTGTGCTTTTCTAAATACCAATTCGACTGGGTTCATGCAAGTGACTGATTCATTGTGCCTGGGAGGAACCCTCACTATCAGTATCTGCAATTTGGCAGTACGCCCAGAACATTGTTTTCAGACCGGAAAGGGATATCTCAGTTTCAAGGTCTCAGCTTGGAGAGAAGAAGCCTTGTGAGGTATTGGTCTGTCACATGCATGAACCAAACGTTAATGATGAATTCATTATGAATAAGCTAAATCATGCAAATATAACTTGTCTGTGTAAGCTGTATATAAGAGGTCTAACGGGACTGCCCCGACAGAGCTCACTTCAGACCGGTACTTTAGTTTGACTGTGATCTATCCAGCATGCTGTTAATAAAGAATGTTTAATTTAAAATTGACTTCAGGTGTCCCTGGTGGTAATTTCCATGACAACTACATCCAAACTACTTTTTGCAAGAATAGATAACTTTGGGGTCATATGTTAACAGAATGTGTTATTTAGCCTATTAAACAAAAACAATGTTCCAAGAGAGAATTAGGCAGGTCTGATGCTGAAAAATAAAAACATGTATTGCCTAACTACTGACAACACTACGTAGATTTGAATTTAGTTCAACTACCACCAAGCTACTGCAAAATGTAGTTAATTTACTAGTAGAACTACATGCAGTTTACTTCTCCCCAACACTGTATTCAACTTATACCCAATACCTATTTCGTGAGTAAGGAATCTATCTACCACAACCTGTAGTAAATATCAACGGTGGGTGTTCACAGCTGGAAACCCTGTCCTATTGGCAGTGAAAAATTAAGAATGCCAGTGGTGTCCATACCTGAGCCTGCAGCGTGGCCAGTTGTTTCTCCAGGTTCCTGCGGGCCTCCTCGTCCTCCTCCTGCTGCTCCTGCAGGGTGCTCTTGTCCTCCTCCAGCTGACGGATACGAGAGCTCAGGTTCAGCTTCTGACGAGTCTCCTCCTGGAGCAGCTCCTACACACAATCACACACACACACACACACAAAAGACGCAAAGACCCAAAAGTAGTTAACCACCACTTACAATAAGACTTGTTGGATGGAGACAATGATATGAAGTTGTTTTTACAGCAGATTGGCATTAGCTACAAGTGTCTCCAATAATGAAGCGTCACCAAAGGACATTTGCTTCCAAAGCATATTACAATACCTCCAACTTCGATTTCAACTATTAGAGCATGTAATAGCTTGGTGACGTATAAGGAGTCTCTGCTCACCTGTGTGTCCTGTAACGCACTCTCCAGGCCTGCTGAATCCTTGGCCAGCTTGATTCCCTTCTTCTCAGCGTCCTCCAACAGGGCGGAGACAGTGTCCAGTTCCGTCTACAGACAAAGGTCTATAAATATCTCTTCATATTCACATTAAAACATATTCACTCCCATTTTGAGAAACCAATTGACTTCAACACATAGTGATGACGACAGACAGACAGCGTGGTCCGTTGACTTGCCCTCTAACCTGTAGTTTGTGTGTGCGGTCGGCCAGTTCTACTTTAGCCCTCTCTCCCTCGGTGGCTCGGGCCATGAACTCCTGCAGCTGAGCCTCCATCTTCTTCCTCTTGTGTTCTGACTCTGTCTTGGCCTGCTGAAGCCCCTTCACCTCGCTCACCAGCTCCTTGTTGTCACTCTCCAGGGTACACTTGTTCTTCTCCAGGTTGGACTTGAACTGCAGCGGAAAGAAGGGTGAGAGGGGTTGTGGTATACATTGGGAAGATGAGAGAATTTTACAGAGGATAGGCCTGTCCTCTTGGCCTGCTTAGCAAAGATGTGATAGTGTAGTGTTACTACTGTATGAGATGACGTTATGTTGACAGGTCTATTTTCTCAGGTGGCGACCAATGATTTATATACACATTAGATGACTGACTGTGTTGAAGCCACCGTGCCTCCATCTTGGGAGTGTAAAAAAACATTTTAGAAGCCATAGAAATGCATTTATTCATGTCTACATTCGTTTTTGCCACGTGTATTCTATTAGAAACACCTTAATGCATACAATTACATTATATTGTGAGCTAAACATACGTTTTTTAAATTAAAATAAAATATAAAAACACAGTTTACTTTTTAGAGATTACTAATGTTACTGTCCCCATGACAACACATACTTAAATACATGTCAATTTGTCCTTGTCCCATTTAATTGAAATACTGTAGAATTCCATTCATTCCTATGGAGGACTGCTCCTACTGGGGAGTCCCAATATGGCCGACCAGTGGCTTCAAAGCCTCTCAATGGCCAATACATAGCATCAGCAATCCAGGGTTTATATACATTGTTGGAGGAGATCTACCCTCTTGACCTGCTAAACATGTGTAGTGCTACTACTGTATAACGACATTATGGTTGGCAGGTGTCATGTCTGATGGTGGACCTAGCCTCTAGGCCTGCTAAATATGTAATGAGACATGTTACTAGATGATTGACAGGTGTATTGTCTCTGATTATAGACCCACCCTCTTGGCCTGCTCCAAATTCTCAGACAGCTCCTCCAGGGCAGTGGAGTGTCTCTGTCTCATCTCCTGGACCTGAGACTCGTGGTTCTTGGTCTCCTCGTCGATGGCCTTCTTCAGCTCAGCCACCTCCTGCTCTCGCTTGGTCCTGAGAGGAGAGAAAGGAGAGGAGAGAGGGGTTAGGAAGGAAGGTAGACCCATAAAAGACACCTCACGGAGGTGCTGTGTCTCTCCATAGCCCTCATGCAGATACACACGCAGGTACTTTGCCAAACTATGACAGTGCCACTTTTTCAGAGCGACCCTACACCGGTTCTTTATCCATTTCTAAAAGCACTGAAAATAAACATATTGGGACTACAGTAAACATATAAGCGTATCACCGACAACTGACAAGCAGTGTCCCAGTACCTGAGCTCCTGCTGGGCAGCGGTGGTATCCAGAGTGTCCTCCAGCTCAGTCTTCAGAGCCTCCAGCTCCTCACTGAGGTCCCTCTTGACTTTCTCTGCCTTGTTCCTGGACACCTTCTCTGACTCCAGGTCCTCCTGCAGCTCTGACAGCTGGGCCTGCAGCTCCCGCACAGCTTTCAGAGCGTTGTTCTTCTGGGCCGCCTCGTCATCACCCCTGGTACACACGCACACACAACAAACCAATCAATTCCAAAATCAATTCCAAACAGCAACATAGAAATCGTTAAATTAGCTAGCTAATGCCAGGATACATTCCATTTCATTGAAGAGGTGAGAAATCATGTTAACTGTGGGGCGTTCATCTGAGCAGTACTTTTATAGTACCAGAGATGTCCAAATGTTAGGGTAATTTTGGGTAAAACCATGGTACACAAAACTGCTACATGAAATCACTGCACATTCTCTAAATCCCCCAAAATGGCTGATCATTTCAAAATCATACAGGCCCTAGCAAGTGAGACTGTAGCGTGGTGACAAAATCCCAGTGAACACAGGGTGGCAGTGTGATCGACCTTACAGCGGGTGAGCTCATGGAGGACCAGTGTGTGTTAGTCAGCCTGCCGTGTGTGTGTGTGTGTGTGTGTGTGTGTGTGTGTGTGTGTGTGTGTGTGTGTGTGTGTGTGTGTGTGTGTGTGTGTGTGTGTGTGTGTGTGTGTGTGTGTGTGTGTGTGTGTGTGTGTTTGTGTGTGTGTGTCTGAGCAATGAGTTTCTTGACCGTGTCTGTCTGTGCCTTTCTCTGTCAGTGGAAATGCCATTGCGGGCGAGGCCATAGTGACATTGAATATGTGTTGTTGCTGGCAGTCAGGCTAGATTAAACTATTATTATTATTATGGATTCTGACACATACTCACTCTAATATATCCACCCCTGGATTGTTAATTAGACTCATTCTGTCATTTCTTGTTTTGATTATTCATTATTTGTGTATGTGTATTGTATTTGAGAGACATTCTACTGTACTGTTGGAGCTAGTAACAAAAGCATTTCACTGCACCTGCTATAACACCTGCAAATCTGTGTACGCGACCAATACACTTTGATTTGACTCCTGAGCCCTGCCTGCATTCCTTAGACATTCCTGCGTTAGAGCTTCTGAAGAGGCCTGTCCCTTTGCCAGGACCAAATAATGACTCCATGTCCAATTAGGTATTACACTGATGAAGCCATGGATAACAATATAGCTACTAATGAGTCATTATAGTCAAATAGCAACTGTCCAGACTATGGTAATTCAATAGCCCTACAATTATAAACATTCATAAAATTCCAACTGGAATACTGTAGCCTAAGTAACGGTTTAATCAACTAGCCTATGACCAAGTGATGATTTCAGAAGGTCATTTAGGGGATACTGTTTTCCATTGGCCTACAGTCACCACCTGAATTCGCTACAGTCGCCACCTGAATTCGCTACAGTCGCCACCTGAATTCGCTACAGTCGCCACCTGAATTCGCTACAGTCGCCACCTGAATTCGCTACAGTCGCCACCTGAATTCGCTACAGTCGCCACCTGAATTCGCTACAGTCGCCACCTGAATTCGCTACAGTCGCCACCTGAATTCGCTACAGTCGCCACCTGAATTCGCTACAGTCGCCACCTGAATTCGCTACAGTCGCCACCTGAATTCGCTACAGTCACCACCTGAATTCGCTACAGTCACCATCTGAATTCGCCACATCTAAATTATTGGACTTCACCTTCATGCCAATGACCTCTGTTGCAGCCAGAGGAGGAGCAAATTAGTATGTGGTCTCTGTTTCCCTAATCAAAAGGGACTTAATTGAACGTGACACCAAATGTGTTGCTCATGAATATTTTCCACTAAATTAGGTCTGAATTGGCTTTGGATTACAAAGAATGTTAAATGAACAATCAAGCTAAATTGAGGTAATACTTGGATGCAAGTTGACACTCTTTCTCCTTCTTCCAAGAGACAGGTCTTTTTCAAGCCATATCTGGTAATGTTTTCCTTGAGTCCAGTAGCCCTGTTCAGAAGCTATTAAAAATAAACGTCTGTGAAGTACAAACAAACATTCCGTGACCAATTCCCTCTGAGGTGTGAGACGATCCGTCATGGCTGCCATGCCCAAGCTGAGATTCCTTTTCCTTTCCGTTGGAAAATGCAGTGAGAGACTTGGATGGAGCACATCATCAATCTCTATCAATCTGCCTCAGAGTGTGCGTGTGTATTAAATGTCTTTAGTGAGGGTGATAGCCAGCATACCAGCACGCACTGCACTAAGGAAGGCATTAGTTTAGTTTAGAGTGAACCGATGCCACTGAACAACTAAGCAGCTGGACTGTGTGGCTGCTTTTAAATATTTCGTTCAAAGCCAACATGAGGGTATGTCCCCATGTGAAAAAAATACTATGGTATACTATGGTTAAATAATATTGTATTCACTGTAGTGTTTTTGCGGACTTTACTGTAGTGTACTGTAGTATTTACAATCTACTGCAGTGTTGGAACTAGTAACATAAGCATTTTGCTGCACCTGCTATAACACCTGCAAATCTGTGTATATACCTTAGTCATTACTGTAGGGTTTTTGTGGACTGTAGTGCTTTTGTGAACATTACTTTAGTGTTTTTGAGGTCTGCAGTATACTGTAGTATTTACTATAGTATTCTATAGTATACTACAATGTGCTATAGCAAGTACTATACATGATTGAGAAGTACTACAGTGTGTAGTATATTATTCTACAGTATACTACACAATTCTATACTAAGTTCTACACACGATCGAGGGATTCTACAGTTTGTAGTATAGTATTCTACAGTATACTACACAATTCTATACTAAGTACTGTAGTATTCTATAGTAAACTGTGGTATTTTTTTATGTGTGTGTGTGTGTGTGTGTGTGTGTGTGTGTGTGTGTGTGTGTGTGTGTGTGTGTGTGTGTGTGTGCCCGCTGGGTCTCAACTGCTTGGGCCCTGTAGAGTGGACTGTTGCTATGGGGACAGGCGATGGAAGTGGGAGTATATGTGTGGGTGCACATCTAGCCGGTATGGTTTACTGGACCACAGTAGTGGCCGGGCAGGTTGGGCCGGTTGCCATAGGAACAGGCAACATGCGCGGTACAGGCTTGCATGGTGGGCAAAGCTTATCTATTCATCATCTATTCCCCGTATTGATCCAGGTAGCGTTCACATAGTACATCCTCCATTTCATTTCATTCGATTTCACCGTTTCAAAACATTTTCTCTGTCATGCAGATTGAGTTCGAATAACAGACTGGAAGCTTCAAAAGGAGGGTGGTGCTTGGAATCATTGTTCTTCCTCTGTCAATCATGGTTACCTGCAAGGAAACACGTGCCGTCATCATTGCTTTGCACAAAAAGGGCTTCACAGGCAAGGATATTGCTGCCAGTAAGACTGCACCTAAATCAACCATTTATCGGATCATCAAGAACTTCAAGGAGAGCGGTTCAATTGTTGTGAAGAAGGCTTCAGGGCGCCCAAGAAAGTCCAGCAAGCGCCAGGACCGTCTCCTAAAGTTGATTCAGCTGTGGGATCGGGGCACCACCAGTACAGAGCTTGCTCAGGAATGGCAGCAGGCAGGTGTGAGAGCATCTGCATGCACAGTGAGGCAAAGACTTTTGGAGGATGGCCTGGTGTCAAGAAGGGCAGCAAAGAAGCCACTTCTCTCCAGGAAAAACATCAGAGACAGACTGATATTCTGCAAAAGGTACAGGGATTGGACTGCTGAGGACTGGGGTAAAGTCATTTTCTCTGATGAATCCCCTTTCCGATTGTTTGGGGCATCCAAAAAAAAGCTAGTCCGGAGAAGACAAGGTGAGCGCTACCATCAGTCCTGTGTCATGCCAACAGTAAAGCATCCTGAGACCATTCATGTGTGGGGTTGCTTCTCAGCCAAGGGAGTGGGCTCACTCACAATTTTGCCTAAGAACTCAGCCATGAATAAAGAATGGTACCAACACATCCTCCGAGAGCAACTTCTCCCAACCATCCAGGAACAGTTTGGTGACGAACAATGCCTTTTCCAGTATGATGGAGCACCTTGCCATAAGGCAAAAGTGAAAACTAAGTGGCTCGGGGAACACAACATCGATATTTTGGGTCCATGGCCAGGAAACTCCCCAGACCTTAATCCCTTTGAGAACTTGTGGTCAATCCTCAAGAGGTGG
This sequence comes from Salvelinus namaycush, assembly GCF_016432855.1. Taxonomy (NCBI): domain Eukaryota; kingdom Metazoa; phylum Chordata; class Actinopteri; order Salmoniformes; family Salmonidae; genus Salvelinus; species Salvelinus namaycush. Next base: position 11,927,835 of record NC_052345.1, read on the forward strand.
GTGGACAAACAAAACCCCACGAATTCTGACAAACTCCAAGCATTGATTATGCAAGAATGGGCTGCCATCAGTCAGGATGTGGCCCAGAAGTTAATTGACAGCATGCCAGGGCGGATTGCAGAGGTCTTAAAAAAGAAGGGTCAACACTGCAAATATTGACTCTTTGCATCAACTTCATGTCATTGTCAATAAAAGCCTTTGACACTTATGAAATGCTTGTAATTATACTTCAGTATTCCATAGTAACATCTGACAAAAATATCTAAAGACACTGAAGGAACCAACTTTGTGGAAAATAATATTTGTTTCATTCTCAAATCTTTTGGCCACGACTGTATGGTGCAAACTGAACACAACCCATGAACGTTTATTGAGAATCCATTTTGGGGCTGAAGGGGGAGTATCTCACCTGGACAGAGCGGCCTGTAGCTCTTCCTCCTTCTTGGCCAGCTGGATCTTGAGCTCCTCTATCTGGGCCTGTAGCTCAGCTATCTGGTCCTGGAGGTCCGTGGTCTCAGCGTCTAGCTTCCTCTTGGCCTTCTCCAGCTCCTGGCGAGTCTTCTCCTCCTTCTTCAGGCGCTCTGATGACACACACACACACACACACACACACACACACACACACACACACACACACACACACACACACACACACACACACACACACACACACACACACACACACACACACACACACACACACACACACACACACACACGAGGTGGAAGGGCGGCGGGATCAACCAAACGATGAAAATAGATGTTGGCCCAGCACTCAAAAGTATCCACTCAAACATTCCACTCAAGCAGTAGTAACCAGATTCTTCCGCTTGGTAAACCATTAAGTCATTGTGGTGTCCGAACTTAAATGGAATTCCTATGCATACGTAGAATCACACTACCAGAGAAGTCTTAATCTTATCCAGTCTGTAGTCTTATCTTAATGTTATTATATGCAGTTGAACGTCTGCCATGTTGAGGGAGTTACAGTAAGTTCTACAACTAATCTTTCCTGGATTCCTTGCATCATCAAAAGGCTTTGGAGAAGAATGCCTGACGGGAAGGACCTTGGACCTTCTCCTCCAATGAAGGCAGAGAAAGAGAGCAAGGAAGAAAGAGAGCAAGGAAGAAAGAGAGCAAGGAATCGAGGAGACCAATCGAGGAAGAGCCACAGTGAAGCCTTTACCTTCCAGGTCAACCATCATCACCTCCTGCTTGTTCTTGACCTTGCCCAGGTTCTTGGCCTTCTCCTCCTCCTCTGTCAGCTGGGAGGTCATCTCGGCCACACGGTCGTCCAGCAGCTTCTTCTCCTGTTGGGTGGAGAGAGGAGAGGAGAGACGTTAAACCTCTCTACAGTTTTCTACAACAGGGGTCTGCAATGTGTGGCTTCAGAGCCGCATGTGGTTCTTTAGCTTCCCCTTCATGGCATCTTCTAATAAATCATTTGTATCAGATTAAGATAATCTTAAACATCTCTACTATCCCTGTACCCTTCAGGGCTCTATACAAGTCTAATCCCTAATTTATGTTTTCCGCTTCAATCAAATGCACACGGTTCCGTATTCAGTGTTGGTGCGGACAGGAGGGGACATTCTATAATGTCTATTCTGGTTGTGTTCGAGAGGACCAGGCAGACGGTCGGACGATGTGGAAGCAGATTGTATAAATTAGTCTTAAGTGTGCCCTCTTCTCTGACCTTGAGGAACTTGGAGTTCTGGTCCTCCAGCAGTAGAATGTCCTCCTCCATCTTCTTGATCTTGGCCTCGGCAGTCACCTTCTCCAGCTGCAGCTTCTGCCTGGCTGCCTCCTCTTCATCTAACTGCTCCTCTAGATCCTATGGATAGACAATGGACATACATACGTTCAACCAACAGAAACACTCAGTATCTTCAGTGCAAGGATATGTATTGCAATGCTGAAGTTATCAATAGTTTTAGTTAGAAGGAATTCCATCTAAACCAACATTAACTCATCAACTGATGGTGTGTGTGTGTGTGTGTGTGTGTGTGTGTGTGTGTGTGTGTGTGTGTGTGTGTGTGTGTGTGTGTGTGTCCATGCTGCATCCATATGTGCATATATGGGTCTCTCTCTCGCTCTCTCTCTGACCTGGATGTGGGACTGCATCTTCTTCTTCTCGTTCTGCATGCTCTGGTTCCTCTCCTCCTCCTCCTCCACTCTGGACTCCAGGTCGTGGAGGATCTCCTCCAGCTCCTGCTTCTTAGCGGCCAGGCGGGCCCTCATCTCCTCCGCCTCGGCAAACAGCTCCGTCTCCGCCTGCAACTGCTCTGCAAGGATGTTCTTCTCCTCTAGGAGCTGTGGGGGACACAGAGGATAGAGAGCAAAGTTTACCTACGCTTCTTTTCTAGATGTTATTCGATTAGAATGTCGAAAGGTCAAATCTCCTCAAGTCTACAAAAAAGGTGCTCTCTAGAACCAAAAACGGTTCTTTGGCTGTCCCCATAGGAGAACCCTTTGAAGAACCCCTTTTGGTTCGAGGTAGAACCCTTTTGGGTTCCATGTAGAACCCTTTCCACTAGAGGTCGACCGATTATGATTTTTCAACGCCGATTATTGGAGGACCAAAAAAAGCTGATACCGATTAATCAGCCGATTTTTATATATATATATATATATATATATTTGGAATAATGACAATTACAACAATACTGACTGAACACTTAATATAATACATAAATAAAAAATCTATTTAGTCTCAAATAAATAATGAAACATGTTCAATTTGGTTTAAATAATGCAAAAACACAGTGTTGGTGAAGAAAGTAAAAGTGCAATATGTGCCATGTAAAAAAGCTAACATTTAAGTTCCTTGCTCAGAACATGAGAACATATGAAAGCTGGTGGTTCCTTTTAACATGAGTCTTCAATATTCCCAGTTAAGAAGTTTTAGGTTGTAGTTATTATAGGAATTATAGGACTATTTTTCTCTATACCATTTGTATTTCATATACATTTGACTATTGGATGTTCTTATAGGCACTATAGTATTGCCAGCCTAATCTTGGGAGTTGATAGGCTTGAAGTCATAAACAGCGCTGTGCTTCAAGCATTGCGAAGAGCTGCTGGTAAACGCAGGAAAGTGCTGTTTGAATGAATGCTTACAAGCCTGCTGGTGCCTACCACCGCTCAGTCAGACTGCTCTATCAAATATCAAATCATAGACTTAATTATAATATAATAAACACACAGAAATACGAGCTTTACATGCTGACCAGACCGGACACGTCGCGTGCGCAAGCGTCGCAAAATAAATTTAGAAATCCATGTTATTCAATTATTGCACCCACACTGCTCGCGCGCGCCAACGAGCGTCTGCGACGCCAAGGGCTAAAATATAACATGCTGACCAGACCGGACACGTCGCGTACGCGAGCGCGAGCGTCGCAAAATACATTTAGAAATCCTTGTTATTCAATTATTGCACCCACACTGCTCGCGCGCGCCAACGAGCGTCTGCGACGCCAAGGGCTAAAATAGAACTCATTCCTATTTCTGACGCAGATCGCGCTGCAAGTCTTGCCTCTCCCATCTCCTCATTGGTTTATAGAAGCAGGTACCCACGTGCCATGTCCTCATTGGTTATACCCACGTGGGTGATTGAAAGACAAACTTTGTTGCCGGTTGTCATGGTAATACTATGAAAGTTTAGATGCGATCACCATATAAGTTCAAAGATGAAAAACCCTGGAAGGAGGAGAGATGACTAGAAACGATTCGGTTGGCCGTTTTATGTGTGGATTAATTGTCGGAGTAGAGGTCCTTGTGCATTTCAGGTAAAATAACAACTCAATGTTTATATCCCAGGACAAATTAGCTAGCAACAGCAAGCTAGCTAAATAGGACAAATGAACGTTAGCTAGCAAGTGCAAGCTAACTAGCTAAATTGCCATACATGTTTAATGCTTTCGACCTGTCCCCAAATTGTCATTGGTTCAGAGTTTGTTTTGATATTTTAACCTGCGTGTCGTGATCGCGTTTGGTGTGGGGGCGCAAAATAAATGTATGTACGATAGCGCACGATGGCGCACGCGCGCAGCCGGTTTGGGTTCAGTGTTAGGTCATTAATATGGTAAAATCCGGAAACTATAATTTTGAAAACAAAACGTTTATTCTTTCAGTGAAATACGGAACCGTTCCGTATTTTATCGAACGGGTGGCATCCATAAGTCTAAATATTGCTGTTACATGGCACAACCTTCAATGTTATGTCATAATTATGTAAAATTCTGGCAAATTAATTACGGTCTTTGTTAGAAAGAAATGGTCTTCACACAGTTCGCAACGAGCCAGGCGGCCCAAACTGCTGCATATACCCTGACTCTGCTTGCACAGAACGCAAGAGAAGTGACATAATTTCCCTAGTTAACATTACCTGCTAACATTAATTTATTTTAACTAAATATGCAGGTTAAAAAAAATATACTTGTGTATTGATTTTAAGAAAGGCATTGATGTTTATGATTAGGTACATTGGTGCAACGACAGTGCTTTTTTGATTGATTGTTTTTTATAAGATTTTTATTTTATAAGATAAGTTTAATGCTAGCTAGAAACTTACCTTAGCTCCTTGCTGCACTCGAGTAACAGGTGGTCAGCCTGCCACGCAGTCTCCTCGTGGAGTGCAATGTAATCGGCCATAATCGGCGTCCAAAATTGACGATTACCGATTGTTATGAAAACTTGAAATCGGCCCTAATTAATCGGCCATGCCGGTCGGCCATGCCGGTTGACCTCTACTTTCCACAGAGGGTTCTACATGGAACCCAAAAGAGTTCTACTTGGAACCAAAAATGGTTCTCCTATGGGGACAACAGCAGAACCCTTTTAAGAGTGTACTACTCAACTTTCAAACCCAGTGGCCGAACTAGTACTACACAGCATGAACTATGGAAGCCAACGACATTAACAATGGCTGGAGTAAGTTCATATGCTGTTTTATCTTCGGCAGTGCATACTTCAGAAGAATAGCTAAATTGAGATATAGAACCATGGTAAGGGGATCAGGTAGAGCTCCAGGTAGTAACTCACCTGTTGGTGTTTCCTCTCCATCTCCACCAGCTCTCCCTCCACCTTGCTCTGTCTCTCCTTCACCTTGACCAGCTCCTCGTCTTTGGTCTGCATCTCCTCCTCCTGCCGGGTCACCTGGAGCAGAGGTTTCACCTGGAAGAGAAAAAGGAGGAGGGTCCCATCAAGGTCAGGGGAGGGAGGAAAGGAAGAAAGGAATAGGATAAGGTGTAGAGAAATGGTCATATGCATCCTGTTAACAGTGGGTGTAGATGTGGTCTCACGGCACGCTCCATCAGTAAAACCCCCACTCACCTTGGTGAAGAGTCTCCACCACTGCCAGTGGCGCAGCTTGAGGTAGGCAGCACAGTTCCTCTGGAGGACCTTCAGAGCACTCAGCTGCTGCTGCTTCTTAGCAAATGCCCTGAGGAGATGCATAATTAAGAGACTGATATCACATACAGCTTTACTTTAGCTACTTAACTTGGCCACAGCTGTATCCCAAAACATAACACATACAGTATCATTTTGACTTGACTTAGCAGTTTTAGCAACTTCATAACTTATCTGTACTTATGCCCCATTTTTGTGAATTGCATTGAAATCAAAGGGCATGAACATGCCTCAGTAATGAGGTGGACATTTAAACCTACTTGACTGAGTGATAGGGGACAGACAGTGGGGCTGCTGAGTCATGGTACTTACTATGCAAAGTGATTTGAAGCCTGGAAGTCTGGAAAGTCTGGCTATATAAATATGAATTAAGTTATAAATCAATTGTTAATCCTAATGACTCACTTGCGTGCCAGGTAGCCGCGGCAGACAGACTGGAAGTAGATGATGATGTCAGTGATCTTCAGGTCTCTCTCCTCCTCCAGGTGGGCCAGGACTCCGGTCCTGAAGAAGATCTTACTCTGGCCGATACGGAACAGGTTGGGGTCCAGTTCCAACGCTCGGATCTGTTACAATACACAGGAGAATACGAGTAAATGAGGAAAGTCAGCATGCAAATCAGATCTTTTTTATTTGTTATTTGCATCATTTTAAACAGGGTGGTGCATTGACACAACTCATATTTTCATGAGTTTCAACACTTTTTCTCATTGTGTTAGTTAATTAATAGATAACATTGGAAGCCCTTTACCATCCTCTCGCAGGCCTGTTTCCCGTCCATGAAGCCCTTGGGGATGGCATTAGGGGTCAGGATCTCGTACCTGGGATAAATAGAGAGGTATTAGGAGTTAACGCACTGGCATATTCCCAGAGATCACTGTAAGTGAGGGCAGTCTAGTCGGCTCACAGTGAAGACAAAGAACACAAGCACAATAGTTATGTGTCCTGTTTCCGTGGTTACCTCTGTCTGAACTCCTGGAAGACGATGCGGTTGGGGAAGCCCTGTCTGCAGATACGGATCCCCTCCAGAACTCCATTACACCTCAGCTGGTCCAGAACCAGATGGGGCTCCAGCTTACCAGCCTGACATGGGAGAGAGATGAAGTGTTATAAATAAATAGTACAAAAATCTGGTACAGGTGTACAAGCAAAGAGTATTACCTATTAACCTTGTGTCTACAGAAGGTCTAGCAATATATACTCAGAGAAAACCCTGAAATTAAGAGATCAATTCAAGTCTCACCCCTTCTGTTGGCTATAGTATAGAACAGGTGGCCTGGTATAGTTAGACTGACATGTAAAGTATGACAGGATATACTACTCACCTTCTTCTCGTGGTTGGGGATAATACAGCGGACGAAGTTGGGGTTGGTGTTCCTCAAGGTGGCCATGAGCTTGGTGAGGGACTCCTTGTAGAGCTGGCCCACCGTGCGGAACATGCCCTTCTTGGTCTTGTAGGTGGCGCCGAACGTCGTCTCCGCCATGCCCGCCACCTGGTCCAGGCCCACGATGCGGTCCACTGGCGAGGAGAGAGAGAGGGAAGGAAAGGGGTTAGAAGATAGGGGGGGTCAGACTTGGAGAGAGGTGTTGGGAGCTAGATCACAGACAGACAGACAGACAGACAGACAGACAGACAGACAGACAGACAGACAGACAGACAGACAGACAGACAGACAGACAGACAGACAGACAGACAGACAGACAGACAGACAGACAGACAGACAGACAGACAGACAGACAGACAGACAGGATGCTGGGAGTAGCAGCAGCCAGCAGAAATGTGTGTCAGCTGCAGGTGTAGATAGATGAGGACCTCTAAGTATGATTGGCAGCCTCTGTGGATTTGTGGGGGTGGGGCAAGGACAGGGCAAGAGGATCACCTAAAACTGTAGTCCCGGACAAGCACAACTGATTCAACACGTCAAGTAATCATCAAGCCCTCGATGAGTTGAATCAGGCGCTTTTATCTGGGGCTACAACAACGATGTGTGCTGTTGGGGGTACTGGAGGACTGGAGTTGGGAACCACTGCTATACAGTATACATGCTTGGTTCCAGGGTCTGTATTCGTAAACGTTCTTCAGGCTAAGTACAGCTGATGGTTGCTAGTGGTAAAAACAGGTCTTCTTGAGCACTACGTTCCCACACTACTCCTTTCAGCAGTCATTCAAAGTGACAACCTTTTAGGATAACTACAAATGAAATACCTATTCTTTGGTATGAAACTAAAGGCATTTCACAGCCTGGGACCTTTCCTACACATTGTCTTTTTTCCATCATATTAGCATAATCTGACAGTCAGTCACACAGGGCCATTTCATATCCGTAACTTCAGATTCTCAACATGCCTTGTTTCATTTTGGTGTGACATTATTGCTGGGCTGGCGTGTTGCCAAGCATTATATTTCCAACATGTGGCATAAGTTTTGATATGAGGCATGCTGATGAATTAACTATTGTTTATCCAAGTGTCCATACAGGTAATTTATCAAAATCAAACCTCCAACTGTGTTATCTCCTAGGGTTTCAGGCAGACAGAACTCTAGGAATGTCCTACAAAGTTCCAGACTTTCAGTTTTTAGTCTGTAGATATTGTATCACTGTCACACCTGCTGTGTATCAACGTCTATAGTACTGTAGAATCGGGCCAAGAGAAATGCCAAATACTACATGTGGTTCCAATTCTCTGCTACTTTGAAAAAATAAAAGGGGGAAATGAATGCCATTAATCTTTCCTCAGTCAAGCCTCAATTCTTTAATTCCCTTTACGCTTAAATATATGCCTTGGAAAGGGAATAAAACCCAGACAGGAGAATAGGCTTTGGTTCGGAATACTGAATAACCAGTGCTCTTAACCTTTCCACCATACTGTTAGGAAGCGGTCGAAATGTACACTATTGTTACCCTGAGGGAAATGGGGGAGGGGCATGCTTTTTCAATTTCAGTCAGGGAGAGAGTTTAGTATTTTTTTTTTATTTAGTCCAGGGGAGGATCATGTAATTTGGAATTGATTAAATGTCATACACTCATAGATTTTTCTTTGCTATCTAGAACTTAAAGGGGTTCTTTGGCTGTCCCCATAGGATAACCCTTTGAAGAACCCTTTTTGGTTCCAGGCAGAACCCTTTTGAGTTTCAAGGAACCAAAAAGAGTTCTACCTGGAACCAAAAAGTGTTCTACCTGGAACCAAAAAGGATTCTACCTGGAACCAAAAAGGATTCTACCTGGAACCAAAAAGGTTTCTACCTGGAACCAAAAATGTTTATTCTATGGGGACATTTGAAGAACACTTTTTTCTAAGAGTGTATTGCTCAGTGTTTGAGAATTAGTTGTTTATTATATCTGGATGTGTGCCTGATGATGCCCCTCATCCCTGATTCTCTGCTGGGCGCGCAATATCAAGTGCCACTACTGTGGTCTCAATAAAATGATCCTTAGACTATAGGCCTAGGCTATATGAAGAGCATGCTTGGAAAAGTACAGGGCAACATTATATTTTGAAGAAAATGTACTTCCTTCCCAAGTTTTTGCACTGCTGGGATGGTGTAAAAATAGGCTACACTCTCAATCAATCAATCAAATTGATTTATAAAGCCCTTTTTACGTCAGCAGATGTCACAAAGTGCTTATACAGAAACCCAGCCTAAAACCCCAAACAGCAAGCAATGCAGATGTAGAAGCACGAAGGCTAAGAAAAACTCCCTAGGAAGGCAGGAACCGAGGAAGAAACCTAGAGAGGAACCAGGCTCTGAGGGGTGGCCAGTCCTCTTCTGGCTGTGCCGGGTAGAGATTATAAGAGTGCATTGCCATTAAGACCAAGATGTTTAAATGTTCATAGATGACCAGCAGGGTCATATAATAATAGTCGTTATAGAGGGTGCAACACATCAGCACCTCAGGTGTAAATGTCAGTTGGCTTTTCATAGCCGAGCATTCAGAGGTCGAGACAGCAGGTGCGGTAGAGAAAGTGAGAGAGAGTGAGGGAGAGTTGAGTTACACACAGCAATTGATAGGCTGTCCCAATCATGAGCCTTGGCCTGCCCTGCTCTTGTTGATGTAGGCCTAAAGTCTTTTGTGCAGCCTAACCAATGGTTGTGCTGTGTACGGTGGCACTTCAGGAGGCAAGTCAAAGGCTTCGTCCCCAAAATGCTATATTTGTGTGTGCGGACTAGCCCTACTGATGTCCTGTTCAGTTTGAGAGGAAGAACGTGAAGATGAGAAGGAGGACCGGAGGTAAGCTTGCTACTGCTATAATTGATTTTAATAAAAAACTATGTTTCGTTGCCCATAATGAAGCTATTTATCATAGTTACTGACCTCACAATAAGCCATATTCAAGTAATTTACATTACTTGGCAGCCACGGAGATTGACAGCGCATGGGTGCTGAAATGCTAATTCAAGAAGGCCTAATTCATTTAAACGATCTTCATTTTAATTTGACTTTAGGCTACTAACAACAAGAGGGCTTTGTGTTGGAGCCTTTTTCTTCCTATTCAAGACATAAGAAGTAGGCCTACCTGTTTGACAGATGAAATTATAGTCCACTATCCATAGACTTTGTCAGCCAATTCCTTCAGACACCATACACTCCTTAAATATCTCAGTGTCAGTGGAGGCTTGGCGTGTTAATTTAAAACCAGGGCGCGAATTTATGTGGCTTTGGTTAAAGAAAATGGCTAAAAGCATAGGGCTACCCCTTGCTAGCTTAATATTTTCCTTTTTTTTTTTTTACCTGATTATATAAAGTGATCTATAACGCAATGTTTGTGCTAGAAACAAGTTGTAAAACGCAGGGGAAAGACGCATACGCATATGGGATATCTTTGGTTTGTCTCTATGACATTCAGAGGCTATGCTACAACCTTCTATAGCCAAGGAGACAAGAAATGTACTTTGTTTGGGAAGTAATGTGTGATTCTGTCACTATTGTTGGATTCTAGCTTGAAATATACTTAGTCATGTTACCAGACTAGAACACCAGGCAACAGTCTGGTTTCAGTCACTGATAAGGTAGGATAGTCGTGGCTTAGGGAGGAGCGAGGAATCCGGCCCGAGGTCAGGTCAGATGAAGTGAGAAGGAACAGTCCAATCCCACACACATATACTTCCACGCCCACGAAGGTTCCAGCATCAGGCAGGGCCATGACTACACCAGTGAGAGGAACCAATTAAGTTCCTGCCTAGCAACAGAGGTGTAGTGGCTGTCAAGATGTGCAAAGAGTTGACTCTGCCTCGTAGGAGGGTATAAATATATGTGCTTATGTAAACATGTCTTTGTCTTTGCAGCTGTATGACCCAGTGGGTCAATAAACTTGGTTTGAGCTTCTGCTTGTTCAGAACCTAACAGTTGGCGTTGTCGGCAGGATTCACCACGATTTACAGTCGAACTAAAGAGTCCGAATCAGTGAAACAGGAGCCGGCACCAAAAACAAGGTAGACACAGTTCCTACATCTGTTACCACTCATTCTGACATCTTGGGGAGATGAGAGTCGTAGGCTGAACGAATTATAGGATACGGACCTAGAAAGCCTAAGTTTATTCAGTAGTTCCTTCGCGTTACGACCAGTCGTAAATATATGGTGTAGGGTAGGTTCTGTACGGATAGGTCCCAAGTGGGGGTGTTCCTCTGCAAGATCCATAGAAATATAGGGTTACGGGTAGGTTCCGTACGAATAGGTCCCGAGTGGAGCTAGTTCTCTGCAAGTTCCGTAGGTGACACTACAGTGTAGGGTAGGTTCCGTGTAGGATAGGTCTCTAGTGGGGGGTGTTCCCCTGCAAGATCCGTAAGTGGGACGAAAGTCCCAGCCGCAGTGGCCGTGAGGCCGTAGAGTGTGTGTGTATGGATAAAGTGTCATGCTTGAGTACTAGTACGGTAGGGTAGGTTGTAGAGAAGTAGTCCATGGAGAAGGACAAAGGAGGAACGTGGATGGTGATAGAAGGTTGCCTATAAGTTCTGGAGGACAGCCTCATTCACGGTTAGAAAAGCAAAAAGATATTCAAATGTTTTTTTAACATGATTTGTGTGTATAAGCAGTAGCAATAAGCAGAATGTTTGGTTTATGCCCTATTGGGGCAGGGAACCGTGACAGATTGTGTGGAAATAGGAAGACATCTGTGAATAATTTTGGTTGTGTGTGTTGTCAACAACAGTGATATTTGAAGCGTGACACCTGTCTGTATAAGACATTAGGTCTCCTGTATTCCAAGTAGTAAATTGGCAGACACTTCCGTATTGGTTCTAATACAAAATAGGTCCCGTGACCAAATGATTAGGTACCTATACTATAACTACTCTCTGGGAAGTGGAATAAATTGCTCTGAAAAGTCTGTATTATTGTTTGTTGTATTTTCTTCATGATGTAATCATTAAATAATTTAAATTGAACAAAACAATAAAACAGGCTTTTCAGACCAATTTAGTCTAAGTAGGCAGTATCTAATGCTAGCAGGAGTAGAGCATTGCTGAAAGGTATTGCATTCCAATGGCCTATTGACTACTACACTAGTACTGAGACATAGACGACCAACAATGGCATGCAGCCTAGGAGCGACGGGAGCCTCTGTATGGAGGTAGGCTTCACCATGATGCACTGCTAAGCCATGGATCTACATCAGCATGTCATAACATAAAACGTCATCTATCTCTATGAGCAACGCCATGCTGCGCTGGTAAGCCATGGATCTACATCAGCATGTCATAACATAAAACGTCATCTATCTCTATGAGCAACACCATGCTGCGCTGCTAAGCCATGGATCTACATCAGCATGTCATAACATAAAACGTCATCTATCTCTATGGACAACACCATGCTGCGCTGCTAAGCCATGGATCTACATCAGCATGTCATAACATAAAACGTCATCTATCTCTATGAGCAACACCATGCTGCGCTGGTAAGCCATGGATCTACATCAGCATGTCATAACATAAAACGTCATCTATCTCTATGGACAACGCCATGCTGCGCTGCTAAGCCATGGATCTACATCAGCATGTCATAACATAAAACGTCATCTATCTCTATGAACAACACCATGCTGCGCTGCTAAGCCATGGATCTACATCAGCATGTCATAACATAAAACGTCATCTATCTCTATGAACAACACCATGCTGCGCTGCTAAGCCATGGATCTACATCAGCATGTCATAACATAAAACGTCATCTATCTCTATGAGCAACACCATGCTGCGCTGCTAAGCCATGGATCTACATCAGCATGTCATAACATAAAACGTCATCTATCTCTATGAGCAACACCATGCTGCGCTGCTAAGCCATGGATCTACATCAGCATGTCATAACATAAAACGTCATCTATCTCTATGAGCAACACCATGCTGCGCGGGTAAGCCATGGATCTACATCAGCATGTCATAACATAAAACGTCATCTATCTCTATGGACAACGCCATGCTGCGCTGCTAAGCCATGGATCTACATCAGCATGTCATAACATAAAACGTCATCTATCTCTATGAGCAACACCATGCTGCGCTGGTAAGCCATGGATCTACATCAGCATGTCATAACATAAAACGTCATCTATCTCTATGGACAACGCCATGCTGCGCTGCTAAGCATGGAACCTTCTACAGCTAAGAACATTCACCTGGAGGCTCATCAAGACTAGTGACATTGTTCTGTATCTCTACGATACAGAGAGACAGGGGGATAAAAACACCTGACAGAAGAGAAAATAAAAACACAAAAAAGGTTGAAAACATAAACAGAGGTTAGTAGGCTGAAGTCCGACTGATTACTATTAGTACCATGTTAACTAAATAAGCAGCAAACATTGTACATTGACAATCCCTAAAACAAATAGGCTTAAATTATGATGAATTAACCAATCTAACGAATAATAACTGTTCATCATCAAGCCGGTGCTAACACATTCCTTCTCTGTTAACCATGTGGACAGGACAGGGGACATAACTTACCATCTTTCCAGAGCTCCGACACAAACTTGTCAGTGGACTGGTTGAGCAGCGTGGCCACGTTGTCATTCAGGGGGTCCATGTTCTTCATCAGCCACTCATCTGCCTTGTAGTCCACCTGGGGAGGGGGGAGAAGGTCAGAGCCATCCAGGCCTAGAGAGATATAAGCAATAATAGCCCTTCAGGGATGAATAAAGTTTATTGAATTGAACTGTCGGAGAGTGGTGATATACAACAAAATGACTGTTGAGGTTCCAAATTCATTTCACTAGGGGTGACATAAGACTCCAAATCATTCCAGAAAAGTGTGTTTAAAGACAACGTGGACATAATATTAAACAGATGTGGTTACGGTGTACAGCAGGACTGCCTGCACTGGAAAGGGCCCGGGTCTCTATTGCGCAACACTGAATGGACGCTAGAGAAACTAGCCAAACCTCCTCCCACGTATCTGATACATAAAACCAGGGTGATACTCCTGCGGGATTTGAATACCACAGAGGAGAAGTTGTGCGTCAAGAGCGATACAGCAGCCAGAGGTTGATGGGAACAGGATAGGGGCTAGTGACGGAACAGACAATGCCTCAGGACACATTATAACGGTGGCTTTCCAAAAGGACCTGGTGTGCCTCCAAGAACACTACAAGCCAAAGGCTCTGGGGTCTACAAGTAGTGCAGATGACGTAAACCAAAGTAACTTGTAAGTGGATACATAAAAATAGCCACAAAAATTGCCTCAGCGGAAAAATCGGTCTATAATACATCCCAGTGCATTGTAAATGTTTAATCTTTGACTCGAGGAATACGGCAGAGCCATACGTTTTTAAAGGGATAGTTTTCTGTATTTTTACACCAATCTTTGGGTTACAAATAAAAACCAAACTATCCCTTAAACTATCCTCCACCCGCTATATGTAATCTCACCGGTCCGTACCTTGCCAGCGTAGTGGATGATGCAGAAGTCAGCCTTGTCCTTTAGCTGTCTGGGCTGCCATGATGTCACTGCTGGGCTCGGCAAATGAGAAGGAGCTTCAGGATCTTCTGGGTGACCTGGACTTCAGCCTTCTGGACAGCTCGGCTAATCCGCATGTGGCCACGCCCGGGAGAGAGAATGGCCTGATGGGAATTGGAGTTTCAGGGCCGAAGCCGAGTGGGGGCGGGTTAGGGAGGGGGCTGGGGGTTGCAGGGGGTCTCCTACACCCACCTCCGCTCCCTGACGGCCTGCCCGCCCCCCTCATCAAGCGCATCGAGGACCTACGGGCGGTGAGTCGCACTGATGGGGCTTTTCCAGTTTATCATAGATTGATTTGTTTATTTAAAGTTTATGTGATCATCCCTTGATTTAATTGTTGAGTAACTTCCTGGAATTTTGTACAGTTGAAATGTGTGGCAGCCATTTTCTTAAACCATGATGATATCACTTAAAATAGTGTCAGTTCTTGGAAGATTTGTAATGCATTTCTTGACAGGGTGGTAAAAATGCGAGGAGAGGTTAGAGAAAAGCAGAGCAGAAAGGAAGAGCGGATGAGAGCAAAACACATGAAAGAAAGGTAGACTAGCAACAGACAACTGGTGGCCAAAAGGGAGAGAGAAGAAAGAGAGAGTGACAAATCAAGGATGAGCGAAAACTGTCAAGATGACGATGCAGCCATTTTGAAACTGACACGGAAGGCTCCTTTTTGCTTTTGCGCGTCTTTCCATGGAAGACAGTATGCTCACCAACCTCTTTTCTTCACAGGCCTCTCGTCAGTTTGATCAAGAGGGAAGGAAGAAATTCTTCACCCTGGATATGAATAACATCCTACTGGAGTGAGTTAGTCATTCTTTTGACACATTGTACATCTCTCTCCGTCTCCACCCTGAATGTGTCTTAATGCTGATATTGGAGTCGATTGTTCATCTCTTTTCCTGTCTTTTTCACCCCCACTCTGTTGTACATTTCTCCCAACATCTTTTTCTCTCGCACGCAAATGGTTTTATTCTTTGTCGTCTCTTCTTTATCCCCTTTCCTTGCTTACCATCTTTCTCTCCATCCCCCCTTTCTCTCACTCCTGTTAATTCCCTCTGTTGCTCCTCTCCCTTCCCTCCACTCTCTCCTCCCCCAGTATTGAGCTGCAGGCGCAGGAGCAGCCGATGGGGCTACGTGGGGAGGTGTATTCTCACCTGGAGGCCTTTGTGCCCTGCAATAAAGAGGCCCTTCTCAAACGCCTCAAGAAGCTTAGCCTCAACATCCAGGATGACCGTCTGCGTACGCCCCTGTTGAAGCTGAAGCTGGCTGTGTGCAGTGTGATGCCCGAGCAGATCCAACGATACAACATGGACTGCATGGTTAAGGCTGCCAAGTAAGAAGATTACAATACTCCATAGTGTACTGCAGCCATACTCAACAGGCGGACCGTGGTCCGGATGCGGACCCAGAACGGGGTCAATACGGACCGCGAGTCCCGACTTTACATTTGACATTTTCCTACATTTGATGTTGCATTGGGCAGTTTGACATTCCCTGACAGAGAGCTATTTCGATTTAGTACCTGTCAGAAATGTCCTGTTGATCAAATAGCCCATGTTAGGTAGATGGGTACGCTCAGGGGCCTTGACCCCTAGCGGGCCCCCATTTGATTTTGTTGAGCAATTCACTCAGGTATCATATGGCAAAATGTATAGAATTGCAGGAAATGAGCTTTAAAATGGCAACATTTTCTTTCAAACAACAAGAAGGATGTGAACAATTTGAACAGTTTGGGGTTGTTGGGTGGGGGTTTGTTACTAAATGACAAAATCCATCCTGACCTTTGCCACCTAGGAAATTTGTATGACTGGACCGTCTTAAATAGTAGTTGAGTACCCCTGATATACTGTAATGCTATATCGCTTATCCATAATGGGTGTTTGGTTATTTTTAGTGCCCTACTCTGCCTGTGTTCATCACTGCTTTTATTTATATGCGTCTCTGCCTCTGCGGGTATATATTGAGGTTGTTAGAACATGTTGGTACTGAGGTGTGTGTGTTGGATCCTAGCAGGCAGCAGCCTGGAGAGGGAGAGAAGAACGGATCAGAGGAGGAGGACGAGGGGAAGCCGGGGAAGAGGATGATGGGCCCACGGAAGAAGTTTGTCTGGGACGACAAGCTCAGGTGACGGCCCATCCACTGCCCTCAATCAAATCTTATTTATAAAGACATTTTCACATCAGCAGTTGTCACAAAGTGCTTTTATAGTAATCCGGCCTAGACACTAAAGTGAAATTCTCGAGCAAAGTCATACAGGAAGTGGTTGATTTGAAAAGATAATAGATTAGTAAGCTTCCTTCATTTCTCTCTCTCTCTGTGTGTGTAGGTCGCTGCTGTGTAACCTGGTGCGTGTGAAGTTGAGCTCCTATGAACTGGAGTCGTCTCAGTGCTCTCTCTCCGTGGAGGATTACCTCAAGGCCTTCATGGAGAACGAGGTCAAACCACTGTGGCCCAAGGGCTGGATGCAGGCCAGGATGCTGTTCAAGGAGAGCCGTGTTGTACACAGTCACCTCACTGTCAACATGTAAGTCATCTCAACTATAGTTGGACCTTATAAATAAGTTGGCTTTAAAATGGCAATTATACCTTTTATTGTATATATGCCTGATTGACAGATCAAATCTAATTGTATTAGTCGCATTTACATATCTCGCAAACTTTATTGCGGGTGTAGCGAAATGCTTGTGTTCCTAGCTCCAACAGTGCAGCAATACAGCAATATCTAACAATGCACAACAATACACACAAATCTAAAAAGTAAAATAATGGGATTTAGAAATATTAGGACGAGCAATGTCGGAGTCCGGAGTATAAATCTACGGTGCATTCGGAAAGTATTCAGACCCCTTGACTTTTTCCACATTTTGTTATGTTACAGTTGTATTCTAAAATTGATGAAATACAATTTTTTCCTCATCAATCTACACACAATACCTCATAATGACAAAGCAAAAACAGGTTTTTAGAGTCTTATGCAAATTTATTTAAAAAAGAAAAACATAAATACCTTATTTACATAAGTATTCAGACCCTTTGCTATGAGACTCGAAATTGAGCTCAGGTGCATCCTGTTTCTATTGATCATCCTTGAGATGTTTCTACACCTTGGTTGGAGTCCACCTGTGGTAAATTCAATTGATTGGACATGATTTGGAAAGGCACAGTTGACGGAGCAAAAACCAAGCGTTGAAGTCAAAGGAATTGTCTGTAGAGCTCCGAGACAGGATTGTGTCGAGGCACAGATCTGGGGAAGGGTACCAAAAAATGTCTGCAGCATTGAAGGTCCCCAAGAACACAGTGGCCTCCATCATTCTTACATGGAAGAAATTTGGAACCACCAAGATTCTTCCTAGAGCTGGCCGCCCGGCCAAACTGAGCAATCAGGGGAGAAGGACCTTGGTCAGGGAGGTGACCAAGAACCCGATGGTCACACTGACAAAGCTCCAGAGTTCCTCTATGGAGATGGGAGAACCTTCCAGAAGGACAACTTTCTCTGCAGCACTCCACCAATCAGGCCTTTATGTTAGAGTGGCCAGACAGAAGCCACGCCTCAGTAAAAGTCACATGACAGCCCGCTTGGAGTTTGCCAAAAGGCACCTAAAGGACTCTGACCTTGAGAAACAAGATTCTCTGGTCTGATGAAACCAAGATTGAACTCTTTGGTCTGAATGCCAAGCGTCACGTCTGGAGGAAACCTGGCACCATCCCTACTGTGAAGAATGGTGGTGGCAGCATCATGCTCTGGGGATATTTTTAAGCATCGGGAACTGGGAGACTAGTCGGGATCGAGGGAAAGATGAACAGAGCAAAGAGATCCTTGATGAAAACATGCTACAGAGCGCTCAGGATCTCAGACTGGGGCGAAGGTTCACCTTCCAACAGGATCTGCAGAGAAGAATGGGAGAAACTTCCCAAATACAGGTGTGCCAAGCTTCTAGTGTCATACCCAAGAAGACTAGAGGCAGTAATCACTACCAAAGGTGCTTCAACAAAGTCCTGAGTAAAGGATCTGAATACTTATGTAAATGTTATTTCCGTTTACCTGTTTTTGCTTTGTGATAATGGGGTAGATAGTCTGTAGATTGATGAGGGGAAAAAACGATTAAATACATTTTAGAATGAAGGCTGTAATGTAACAAAATGGGGAAAAAGTCAAGGGGTCTGAATACTTTCTGTGTGTGTGTGTGTATTATTTATATATGTGTGTGTGTATATATACACGTGTATATATTATATATATATATATATACACACACACACACGTTTTCATCAAGGATCTCTTTGCTCCATTCATCTTTCCCTCGATCCTAACTAGTATATATATACACACACACACACAGAGTATGTGATGGGATGTATAGACTATATGGATAGAAGATGTACAGTATATCTGAAGAAACAGATGATTGATTGACAGATGGATTAGCATTCCTGTGCGGATGTTAACTTAACACACCGTTGGTTTCTCTGTCCAGGGTCAAGAAAAGGATGGTCCCCACCCCCAGGGCTAAAGCAAAGGTCAGTGACATCTCTTCACTCTCAATTGACGTTTGTAACCTTTTCTACAAGATGGTTATTTGGTATTACTTGCGGTGCCATGTGTTCTGATGCGGGGCTAATGCTAACCTTTGTCCTTTCCCTGTATTCCAGGAGGGCCAATGGATCCAGCAGAGGCCCAATCTCCCCACCGCCACCACCCCTTCTCTCCCCCACGTCCCCTCCACCCCCTCCGTCATCCAGGCCCGCCGGACCTCCTCGTCCCCCTCGGAGCCCATCTGCCTGTCCGACTCGCTGGACGAGGACCTCCGCGCCCCCTCCCTGGATTCCGTCTCCCACGCCCTCGCCTTCCTCAGCCAAGCCGCCAAGGGCCTGGGTCCCCACGGCAGCGTCACTGACCTCACCCTCACCTCCCCCCTCTCCCCCCCGCCTCTCCAGATCCCCAACACCTCCCCCCCCTCCATCACCCCTCACTACTCCCCCTCGTCTTCCCTACTCACCTCACATTCTCTTTCCAAGATAAACGCCAACTTGTCGACGATGGTGACGATGCCATCGATGGCCAACATTAAGACCACGCTATCTACCTCTCCCTCCACTTCCACGGCGTCGTCGGCTCGCATGCAGCTCGCGGGGGCCACGTTGGTGTCTCGTGGCGCCGACGGAGTGTACGGCGTGATGAAAGGGGCAGGCTCTATGGGACAGACTCAGAGACACAATGTCAGCATGGCAACCGCCATTCACAGGCAAGGGGGCATGACTGGAGGGAGTAAGCTCCACCCACCATCGTCCCCCTCCCCGCCCACCAAGCAGCGGCCCCCTCCCACAGCCTCTCCGCTCCTGCCCCCCCATCAGAAGGTCTCCCTGGGCATGGGGGTGGCAATATCAGAACTAGGGAAGAGCAGTGTCAAAGCCAACAGCAGCAGTAACGGCAGTGTCATGATGAGCAACATGTCCTCTTCCTCCCCTCAGTCCCGTGCCACCAACTCCCACTCACACCCCCAGCAGCTCAACTCCAAGAGCCCTCAGCAGCTCAACTCCAAGAGCCCCCAGCAACCCTCCTACCTCACCTCCACGGTGGGCTCTTCACCCTCCCAGTCCCCCTCCCACCACCAGGGCAAATCCAAGCCCCACCACCAGTCCAACTTCATCACCCCCATGCAGGCAACTCTCACCAAGTCCTCCCACAGCAACAACTCCTCCCCCATCATCAAGCTCACCCCTCGCCCCCCTGCCCCCACCCCTCCTCCCATCTCCTCCCCTTCCTCCTCCTCTTCCAACCTCCTCTCTCACTCTCAAATGATCTCCAGCCCTCTCCAGTACCAGTCCCCCAAGACTGCTGGCTTCCGCCCCCCATTTAGTGTCCAAGGTGGGGGTCAGGTGAAGCCGGGCCAGGGCAGTTATAGCTTCGCAGGGAGCCAGAAGGCTCCGTGTGTCATTAGCAGTAGTAGCGTTAGCAGCGCTAGCTCCAACAGCAGCCCCATGCGCATGTCGCCCGTCACCAGTCGTCCGGACAACAGCCCCTCCCCCTCCGGCACGGTCTCGACCAGTCACGGACAGAGACAGAGGGCCGTGGGCAGAGCCAAGGCTGTAGGCAGTCGGGTGCCCACGGCAACCATGGCCACACCCTCCGTCACCTCACACCTGACGCAGGTGAGTCAGCCAATCACATGCGACCAGAAAGTGCCAAGAAGTGTGAAAAACAGGATCAAGAGAAGCACCTCTTACATATTGACTGCATTTTTCTCGCTTGAGTTTTGAGTATGTTCTGCAAAGGCTTGGCCACGTCGTCAGAACAGAACAGAAGAGAAAGGAAGAGATTGTGTCGGGCACTTTATGTCACCAAGTTGAGTCACCTGATCCCTTCTCTCTTTCTCTTTCTCCCTCCCCCTTCCTCCTAGGTGTCAGCTGGCAGTCCCCTCCTGGGCGGGCCACTTGGCTTTGGGATGCTGGGGGGGCTAGTGCCCGTCTCACTGCCCTTCCAGTTCCCATCGCTGCTCAACTTCACTCCTCCTGGTGCCCCGGGGGTCAGCGGCCTGGGCACGGGCACCAACTCAGGATACAGCCTCTCACAGAGCGACTTAATGGGTGAGTAATTGGCAACCGGTGCCCAACTGGCAGTGGCTCCACAAGACTGATCTTTCAAAGCACCGGGCATGCAAATATATAGGATCAAAAATAAAGCATTTGTTATCTCTGTTCTCTACGGTTCAGTAGAACTTCTAGGGCTCTTAATTCCACTGAAAAAGTCTGTACTGTACATCATGATGTGGTAAAGGTCTTTAGAATTTACTACTTCATTAGTATGACATTTTATTGGATGAATTTGATCAAATGACAAAGAAAATCAGTGTTTATTAAGATGGCAAAATAAATGAAGCCGCAGATAGATTTGTTTGTGGTCCCTTGAGATTCATCTAGTCTTAGTTTGTGTTACTCATGGTCAGTGTTGTGGTGTGCAGTGTGTGTGTGTGCGTGCTGTGGATCCATACTGAAATATAATCAGCTCTAATATGCCTATGCTAAAGGTTTCTCACTGTAACCCTCTTGCCCTGCCTGTCTCGTTTTCTCATCCAATCCCTCACTCCTTCTCCCCCTCCGTCCATCCATCCATCCTCCCTTTTATCTGCCCTCACCTTCTGATTTGATGTTTTACTCAAATTCTACTTTCATCTTTTAATGTTCCTTTTCTCACCTTTATTCTCCTCAACCCCTTCCCCCTCTCCATGCTTCCCTTTTTTTAACCTCCTCACTCTTTCTTCCTCTTGTCTGTCCATCCCTCCCTCCATCTCTCCTCAGATCTGTATAAGAGTCTCCAGTCAGGGTCACAGGCTGCTCTACCTCCTCACTTGCAGCTTGCTTTCTCAGGTAAACTTCACACCTCCTCCTCCAGTACTTCTCCTCCTCCTCCCTTACCTCCCTCCTCCTCTTCCCTTCCTCCATTTGTGTTGTTGTCATTCCCTGCGTCATGTTGATATCGCTCACTCACTGTTTGGCTGTAAACTATTCTTTCCCAACCTGTCTGCCTGTTTCATTGTTAGCGGTGATTTGCATGCCTGTGTTACTGCATGACTAGGCTAACACTAGAAGCACGTGTCTTGTCTGTCGATGAAGCATCTCCTCCCTGTGTGTTAGGTGTTCAGTATTTTTCTGCATCATGTCATTTACACATGATGTAACAAATTATTTTAACCCCCCCCCACCTCAGATGCGAACCAAAGCCAGGGTGGCGACATGAAGAGGAAGTCCCACTGACCAATAGAGACGGAGGACAGAGAATGACATCGAGACGTCCACTAGGATCACTTTGATTGGACAGATGGACACAATGATGTAATAATACAGGGGGGAGGAGCCTTCTTCCCTCAATATGGACCTGAAGAATCAATTACCCCTCACCATGACGATTTATGAATTTAATTTAACTGTATTTTTATGATTACTGGGTATAAAATGGACCTGGGGTGAATGATAATGAATTTCTTTCCCTTACATTTTTTTCTTGTCAACATGTTTACATGACCGACCTTTATCACTGTGGAATGAGGACAGGGTCGTATTCATTAGGCTCCAAACGTAGAAAAACAAATACAGAAACAAGGAAGTACTGCCTGAACACTGGTTTTCGTTTAAAAAGAGTTTTGCTATGTTGTGCACCAACGGAGCGCACATACCGCAGCGAATGTCGATCTATTTGCCGTTTGTTCGGCGCGGTCTGTTTTACGGACCACCCCACCGGTGAGGGTCTGATTGTTGACATTTTCCCTCGATTCTACATGTAGAATCAGTTTGCAAATTATGGCTGGCACTCTGTTCAGAGGTGCAAAGTACTCTCGACCTGCAAACGCCACCAATGTGTCCGTTCCGTAATGAAAACCACCCAGGAGAGGGAGCACGCTGTTAGCGAAGTAATTTAATTAGAATTTAAGTCTGTTTTAATTTTTTCTCGTCTAAAGCAGATTTGAGTATAAATTAATTAATTAATTTTTTGGTCGTTGTCTTGACTGTCTGAGGAAGGTAGTTGTTAACTTGTCTCCGATGTGAGATGGTGTGTCCATAGATTGTTTTAAAGTCGCCTCTGCTCCCCACAACTGACTGTTAAGGTAGTATAGCTAATATAAAAATGGATAAATTATTTGTAATTTACACAGGGATAAAAAAAAATATTTAGAGGTATGAGTGTGCCCAGTGAGATTGTGTGTGTGTGTGTGTGTGTGTGTGTGTGTGTGTGTGTGTGTGTGTGTGTGTGTGTGTGTGTGTGTGTGTGTGTGTGTGTGTGTGTGTGTGTGTGTGTGTGTGTGTGTGTGTGTGTGTGTGTACATACACAACCTACATATATTATTATAAATTGTATTTTCTTTCCAGGTCAGTCTGTGCTGTGTGAGTGTGCGAATTGCATATCCCCTTTTCTCTGTTGTGTGAGAGAGTGAGTATTCCCCTCTCTTGTTCAGCATGTCTTTGGTGCTGTAAAATCACACTGGACCTTTTCTGGAGAAAAAACTTGAACTGTAAAAGCTAGACTCCTCTTGGAGGGTGAGAGAGGGGACAAAGATGCGAGATTGTAGCTTACTTGAACTTTTTTTTTTAAATTGTAATTAATTACTTTGTAAAAAAAAACTATCAACTCAAACACTCAACTCAATATGACAAAACGCCTTAGTTTGTAAGTTTCATTAAAGAACTATGCAGGACTATAAATGCTTCAATGCAAAAGTGCAAGTCGTCGCTTGGCTTTCAACCTCTTACTCAGCTGTCAATGTATTTCTGGGAGTTGCGAATGTTTGTGTGTACGTACGTCTGAGTCCTTTTTCCCATCTAAAGAACTCTCCCTTCTCACCTGCTGAATACCTCTAGAAATTGTTCTTCCTTACTCTCTTCCTATATCTGGGAAGATCTCAATAGCATACTCCTCACTTCCTCTCTCCTAGTCTTCTCAAAACCCGTTGTGGGAGAAGGTCAGAGGGGAGGGACTTCTGGCTTTCTTGCCTCTGTCCATCTCTTATCATCCTTCATCCCTCCTTCCAATGTTAGTATGAATGTCGACCAACTGCACCAAGGATGGCGCCAAAGATGAGTTTCCTAGCATATAGATGGGGTGCTTTGGTCAGTGTGCGTGTGTTCCTATCAACATTCTCTTTGAAATGTCCCCATGAGTGTTGTCCGTCTGTGGTCTGTCAGGATGTCAAGGGGAAAAGTTGTTTCTTTCTGTGACTGGAGCAGGAGGTGACATTTGAAAGCTTTTGTGCTTTTGGGGCGGGTAAAGATTACATTTCATGGTAACTGGTTACTTAATTCGGTCTCTTTTGTAGATTATTTTTGTGTCGATTTATGGAATAAAATACAGTTGGTTTTCAATAGGGCCTGAGTCATTTCTTTGTGCTCCCTTTCTTCCGTCCTCCATTGTGACAGCTTTTTCAAAAGAACACTTCTAGTTCTAGGGCTCTATTCAATTTGTATATCGGATTTTAAACACAATGTTCCCGCCTTAAAGGTCATTTCCGATTGTCAGATCAAATGGAATTTACCTTAACATTTCTAGCACGCAAACTGTAACGCTTCAGGGATTCAGATTGAATAGAGCCTCTTTATTTTTATTTATTTAACCTTAATTCAACTAGGCAAGTCAGTTAAGAACAAATTCTTATTTACAATGATGGCCAAACCCGGACGACGCTGGACCAATTGTGCACCGCCCTATGGGACTCCCAATCACGGCCTGATGTGATACAGCCTGGATTCGAACCAGGGACTGTAGTGACACCTCTTGCACTGAGATGCAGTGCCTTAAGACTGCTGCGCCATTCGGGAGTCACAAGTGAAACGACGTGGCACTCGGGAGCCTTAAGACGTGGCAATATTTTTTTTTTATACATTTGTCATAAGTCCATGTTTTGTACAGTCCCTCAATGATGTCAACATTCGTGTTCACTTTCTGTACTCTGGAAAGGTCAGGGCTCGATTCAATCCATAAGGCTGAAGATCCGCGCCACAATGCGGTTGAAATTTAAAGGTAATTTCCTATTGAGTGGACGTCAGCAGCGTTCACTGTGAATGCAGTCTCCTGCAAATGCGGAGACATTGCCTTTAAACCTCAATCGCGCTATATCCCGGATCTTCAACGGATCGAATCGAGCCCTCACTGTCAAAATACATCATTACACGTGTTGCTCTTTGACCTTTCTCACCCATGCTGGTGTTTCCCAGGTAACAACAGGCCCTAGCTTTGTGGAAGGCTCTGGAGTTTTCCGTTCTTGGCCCGGTTTGGATTCTTTAAAAAGTGCATCCTTTGTTCCTCCCTTGAAGTAACTGATTAGAAATGACTGGACAGGTGAAAGCCATGTGGTAGAGCCCTTCCGCTCACCTGCCCAGGACACCCACTCAGATTGAGCAACAAAAGAAATCTGCTCTTGTCAAATGTTCCAAACAGGACATTGTCTTTTTACCTAAATATGCGAACACCAACAGATAGAATTCATAGCAAGCAGTGCATTGGGTTAGTCAGATTTGATTAAATATAACAGAACAGATTACCTGGATTTAGATTCACTCTCACTGGATGGGTTGCCAAAAAGAACTAACTGAAAGCCACACCCCCAATAATCCATGAATATAACTGCATTGAGCCATTTGCCACTATGGCTATAATCACCATGCTACTGCCTATTTCATTTGTTCAGTTAGCAAACAAGACAACTCATAATCCAGTACCTTTATCAGTCAACACCTATATTTTAGCTGTAATCCGCTTTAAAAATGCAACATTTTCTCTCAGGCTCATGGCAAAATGTGTACAATAGCATGAGATGAGCTATACAACAGCACATTTTCCACTGCCCGATGGCAAAATTTCAGGAAGTTAGCTACCCAAATTGATGCAGGCCCACCTGACAAGTTTCTGGCTACGCCAATGATGTCCCATACCCCCAGCTGGTGGAGAGAATAACATTTGGGTTGCCATCTGCAGCAGGTCCCTGGTTCAAATCGCAGAGTAGCTTTTGTTTTCTAACTTTTCCCAACCCCTTACTGAATTTAGACCACTTCCCTAAACAACCCATCATATTTGTCTATGCCCTTCAGGCATAGCTACCCTCTGTGCTCTCCAATTTGGGGAGAGAAACATGCATGACTGAATTGAAAGTCTCTATAGGGGCTCCTCCGCTCAGGACAAACTGGAATCATTATTTCTACAATGAATATGCTTTATTTTCTTTTACAAAAAAATCGCTGTAGTCTAGAAATACAGGAGGCATACAAGAAATAAAATGGGGGGGGGGGGGGGGGTATTTGAAGTTGTAATGAAAGCCTGGTCGTCAACAGCCAGTCTGAGAATAATAATAATAATACAAGTAAAACTACATCATGGATGTTAAAGCTTTTAACCAAATGAAATCACATTCTGCTCTTGAAGGGGGAGCAGAAGGCTCCACATCTCACACAGTTAATAGTAACACTGATTTCTGACCCACACACACACTACCTATGGAGACATTGCTACAGGTATATGAACGGGAGAGGAGGTGCACACTGGGTATGATATGACACACAGCAAAAATACACAAGACAAAGAAGAAGAAAAAGTGTTTGTTTACCGTTCACCAGGTTTGCCTCGTTAGGTTTTTATGTAACACGTACAGCACACCTACACGTCTTTCTTTTTAATACAGGTGCACACCTACACGTCTTTCTTTTTAATACAGGTGCTCACCTACACGTCTTTCTTTTTAATACAGGTGCTCACCTACACGTCTTTCTTTTTAATACAGGTGCACACCTACACGTCTTTCTTTTTAATACAGGTGCTCACCTACACGTCTTTCTTTTTAATACAGGTGCTCACCTACACGTCTTTCTTTTTAATACAGGTGCTCACCTACACGTTTTTCTTTTTAATACAGGTGCTCACCTACACGTCTTTCTTTTTAATACAGGTGCTCACCTACACGTCTTTCTTTTTAATACAGGTGCTCACCTACACGTTTTTCTTTTTAATACAGGTGCTCACCTACACGTCTTTCTTTTTAATACAGGTGCTCACCGTGCATTACCCATTAATGCTCTTATCTAGTGTCTAAGGCACTTTAAAGAAACATGTCATTACAGCTGAGCTAACATTGGAGTAAAAGTCAAATGAAAGTGGCAGTTTACATATATTACCATCTTTTAATACTGAACAGAGATGCCAAAGGAAGAATAGAGAGCGCTGATGGATATGGACATTCTGGGACGTTAAGAGTGGCTTAATAGTTTTAGAGCTTTGAGATGCTATCCCCAGTAGAAGGCTGTTATATCTAGGAATACTAAGTGCTTGGTAGTTGGTGTGTCAGCGTATTATAAGAGAGAGTTGGGGGTCCTACTTTGCTACCAAACCATGGCACAAACACAGTGAGATGGCAGTCTCCCTTGCTCTGAGCGGTAGGCTTTAGCTAGTCAAACTACACGTTCAATCGAAGCTCTCACCATTAGTGTTGGACTAAGGGGCTGTATTGTACATCATGTGACCACTCATGAGAGAAGCTTGGGGTTTCCTGGCTCCAGTTACAGGGGCATATGAACACTCATTGTGCAGTTTCCAGCGATTCTCTGTGATACGTACGCCAGCGACCATCTATCTAAGCATACCACACTTCACTGCCTTCAACCCTTCTTCCTGAACAACAGGAAAAATAGTGTTACAATTGGTCAAAATACAAAACAACAAAAAACGTCAATCATGACCTATGCGATTCCTATAAGAAGTCAGTTACCAATTGTTTTTAAAGTGTTGTGACGAGATGCTGTGGCAAGTGGAGAAAAGCTTTTCACAGTTAAAACTTCCTTTCCATTCCATGTTTTTCTCCCAGAACAGGTCAGACTGTGTGAATCCACCATCTTGTTTCATTGTAGTGTTTAGAAGCGGAACAATAGTCTGTACATCAGGAAGAGATTCATGCAATGAGGGAAGCGGAGGCAGTCCATTGACCTCTGACCTATTGTTGAATAGGACTATCATCGGAGAGGACAGAGTTTTGTTAGGCCTGCTTTAAGCCAGGGGAGAGATGATGGCTTTACATTTGGTGACACACTTGTATTACAAGACAATGTTTTGTTTCATGTGGGAGGAGGATGACAAAAGTGAACATTTCCTAGTTTCGCTCCTTTCCTTGCAGTTTGGCATTCAGGGGCATACACATACCTTACATACTCACATGTGCACACACGCATAGTTCATAAGTAAAAATCACTTGGACATAAGTTTACATATTAATTTAAGCACATAATTCCACGCCTAGGGAGGACTATATTAAGATCGTTGGGACACTCGCCGGGCCGAGCAGCTAGCCAAAGTAGAGTAGGAATATTGTTAGAGTAAGGCAGAGTAAGCCGCTCAAGTGGGAGTAATTGTTTTGTCATCCCCAGGGAGGGAGCATTTCTGGGAGGGGTGGGGTGGTCTAGGTCGTATTCATTAGAACACACCGTAGCAAAACGTTTGAAAGCGTCTTTCAACGGAAAATGAAAACGAGCGGTTCTTATTGGACAAATCCAGGTAGTCCCTCCCTGTTTCGGACTGTTTTCTTCTGTTTTGGTGCTTAATGAACAGGACCCTGGTTCTCCCTGCTGTTGACTCGGGGACAGATGGAGAGGCTGAGGTGTTGTAGTCACCATGCTGCCAGGCTGGCTAATCGATAGGGTTGGTAGGATTAGCAGGAGGCGTCTATTCTGTCTGGTTGGAGGCTTGCGTGTCGTTGTGGTCGCTGGCGCGGCTGTCGGCGTCGTCGTCAGAATTGTCCACGGAGGTTCCGTCGATCTGGAGCTGCCGGCTGCGGCCTGAACGGCTAGACGAGAAGCTGATGGGGCCTCCACGCCTGAGGAGAACAGGCAAATACATACATGGTCATTTATCACACCCACAGATCTATGACAGTGTGGATGATAGGCATAAATCACTACGTGAAGTGTATATACAGAGTGTTATGAGAGGCTGTACCTGAGGCGGTTCTTGAGTGTGTTGACCTCGCGGGTCAGGCCCTCGCTGGCCTCGGTGGCGTCGTCCAGCTCCCTCTGTAGTTTCCTACGGGAGGCGTTGGCCCTGGTAGCCTCCTCCTCAGCCTCCTCCAGCTGACGCTTCAGCTGCTTCATACGAGAGTTGGCCTTCTCCATCTGACAGGGGGAGAATTTAAATTTTATTGGCACAATTCAACGTATTTACATAGCAAATTCATGGGCCAATTCAAGATTAAAACACAGAGAGAGAGAGAGAGATATGGAGAAGAGGGGGGAGATGGACAAAAGGTGGGATAGAGAGAGAGAGAGAGAGAGAGAGAGAACCAAAGCTACAGAAGAGCGTGGGTGGGAATAGGAGAGAGAGAACCAAAGTTACAGAAGAGCGTGGGTGGGAATAGGAGAGAGAGAGAGAGACAGAGAACCAAAGCTACAGAAGAGCGTGGGTGGGAATAGGAGAAAGAGAGAGAACCAAAGCTACAGAAGAGCGTGGGTGGGAATAGGAGAGAGAGCGAGAACCAAAGCTACAGAAGAGCGTGGGTGGGAATAGGAGAGAGAGACAGAGAGCTTCAGCACAGATGACACAGAGACACTGATTATAGTGAATTAGTAGCTAACCTGGCATCCATGGCCTTTTACTCACCCTTTCTAAATGTCAGGACAGACTGTTTCAAGCTCACTGTGGACCCAAAACGACCACTCACCTGCTCCTTGTACTGGTCGGCATGGCGACGCTCGTCCTCCACCTGAATCACCACCTCTTTCAGCTTCTTCTCTGTGCGTCGGACGATCTTATTGGCTGCTGCCCTCTCCCTGGGAGGAAAAAGAGTGATAACGGGAAAGTGTGTAAATAGTGTCACCCTGACTGACTCATATCTGATGGGGACATACATTTGCATCAGGATGCAGTAAAATACTCCACATTAGGCAACCTCATACACTACCATTCAAAAGTTTGGGGTCACTTAGACAATTGCTTGTTTTTGAAAGAAAAGCTAATTTTTTGTCCATTAAATAACATCAAATTGATCAGAAATACAGTGTACACATTAGTAATTTACAACATGAACATTGTAGATGGAAACGGCAGATTTTTAATGGAATATCTACATAGGCGTACAGAGACCCATTATCAGCAACCATCACTCCTGTGTTCCAATGGCACATTGTGTGAGCTAATTTTAAAAGGCTAATTGATCATTAGAAAACCCTTTTGCAATTATGTTAGCACAGCTGAAAGCTGTTGTTCTGATTGAAGAAGCAATAAAACTGGCCTTCTTTAGACTAGTTGAGTGTCTGGAGCATCAGTATTTGTGGGTTTGATTACAGGCTCAAAATGGCCAGAAACAAATAACTTTTTTCTGAAACTCGTCAGTCTATTCTTGTTCTGAGAAATGAAGGCTATTCCATGCGTGACATTGCCAAGAAACTGAAGATCTCGTACAACGCTGTGTACTACTCCCTTCACAGAACAGCGCAAACTGGCTCGAACCAGAATAGAAAGAGGAGTGGGAGGCCCCCATGCACAACTGAGCAAGAGGACAAGTACATTAGAGTGTCTAGTTTGAGAAACAGACGACTCAAGTCCTCAACTGGCAGCTTCATTAAATAGTACCCACAAAACACCAGTCTCAACGTCAACAGTGAAGAGGCGACTCCGGGATGCTGGCCTTCTAGGCAGAGTTGCAAAGAAAAAGCCCTATCTCAGACTGGCCAATAAAAATAAAAGATTAAGATGGGAAAAAAGAACACAGACACTGGACAGAGGATGATAGGAAAAAAGTGTTATGGACAGACGAATCTAAGTTTGAGGTGTTCGGATCACAAAGAAGAACATTCGTGAGATGCAGAAAAAAAATGTAAGATGGGGGAGGCAATGTGATGATCTGGGGGTGCTTTGTTGGTGGTAAAGTGGGAGATTTGTACAGGGTAAAACGGATCTTGAAAAAGGAAGGCTGTCACTGAATTTTGCAACGCCATGCTATACACGGTGACGGTACGTAATTGGAGACAATTTCCAATAGGACAGTGACCCAAAGCACAGGTCCAAACAATGCAATAATTATTTAGGGAAGAAGCAGTCACCTGGTATTCTGTCTATAATGGAGTGGCAGAGCACAGTCACCGGATCTCAACCGGGAGCAGCTTGACCGTATGGTACGTAAGAAGTGCCCATCAAGCCAATCCAACTTGTGGGAGGTGCTTCAGGAAACAAATTGACAACTGGAATGCCAAAGGTCTGCAAGGCTGTAATTGCTGCAAATGGAGGAATCTTTGACGAAAGCAAAGTTTGAAGGACACAATTATTTTTCAATTAAAAATAATTATTTATAACCTTGTCAACATCTTGACTATATTTCCTATTCATTTTGCAACTAATTTTATGTATGTTTTCATGGAAAACAAGGAAATGTCTAAGTGACCCCAAACTTTTCAAATCAAATCAACGTTTATTTGTCACGTGCGCCGAATACAACAGGTGTAGACCTTACAGTGAAACAATGCAAATAGTCCGGGTAGCCATTTGATTACCTGTTCAGGAGTCTTATGACTTGGGGTAAAAACTGTTGAGAAGCCTTTTTATCCTAGACTTGGCACTCCGGTACCGCTTGCCATGCGGTAGTAGAGAGAACAGTTTATGACTGGGGTGGCTGGGGTCTTTGACAATTTTTAGTGCCTTCCTCTGACACCGCCTGGTGTAGAGGTCTTGGATGGCAGGCAGCTTAGCCCCAGTGATGTACTGGGCCGTACGCACTACCCTCTGTAGTGCCTTGCGGTCAGAGGCCGAGCAATTGCTGTACCAGGCAGTGATGCAACCAGTCAGGATGCTCTCGATGTTGCAGCTGTAGAACCTTTTGAGGATCCCAGGACCCATGCCAAATCTTTTTAATTTCCTGAGGGGGAATAGGCTTTGTCGTGCCCTCTTCACGACTGTCTTGGTGTGTTTAGACCATTCTAGTTTGTTGTTGATGTGGACACCAAGGAACTTGAAGCTCTCAACCTGCTCCACTACAGCCCGTCAATGAGAATGGGGGCGTGCTCGGTCCTCCTTTTCCTGTAGTCCACAATCATCTCCTTAGTCTTGGTTACGTTGAGGGAGAGGTTGTTATTCTGGCACCACCCGGCCAGGTCTCTGACCTCCTCCCTATAGGCTGTCTCGTCGTTGTCGGTGATCACGCCACTGTTGTGTCGTCTGCAAACTTAATGATAGTGTTGGAGTTGTGCCTGGCCATGCAGTCGTGGGTGAACAGGGAGTACAGGAGGGGACTGAGCACGCACCCCTGGGGAGCTTCAGTGTTGAGGATCAGCCTGGCAGATGTGTTGCTACCTACCCTCACCACCTGGGGGCGGCCCGTCAGGAAGTCCAGGATCCAGTTGTAGAGGGAGGTGTTTAGTCCCAGGATCCTTAGCTTAATGATGAGCTTTGAGGGTACTATGGTGTTGAACGCTGAGCTGTAGTCAATGAATAGCATTCTCACATAAGCGTTCCTTTTGTCCAGGTGGGAAAGGGCAGTGTGGAGTGCAATAGAGATTGCATCATCTGTGGATCTGTTGGGGCGGTATGCAAATTGGAGTGGGTCTAGGGTTTCTGGGATAATGGTGTTGATGTGAGCCATTACCAGCCTTTCAAAGCGTGAGTGAGCGCTACGGGTCCTGTAGTCATTTAGGCAGGTTGCCTTTGTGTTCTTGGGCACAGGGACTATGGTGGTCTGCTTGAAACATCTTGGTATTACAGACTCAATCAGGGACATGTTGAAAATGTCAGTGAAGACACTTGCCAGTTGGTCAGCACATGCCCGGAGCACACGTCCTGGTAAGCCGTCTGGCCCCGCAGCCTTGTGTATGGCGACCTGTTTAAAGGTCTTACTCACGGCGGCTACGGAGAGCGTGATCACACAGTCGTCCGGAACAGCTGATGCTCTCATGCATGCCTCAGTGTTGCTTGCCTCAAAGCGAGCATAGAAGTGATTTAGCTCGTCTGGTAGGCTCGTGTCACTGGGCAGCTCGCGGCTGTGCTTCCCTTTGTAGTCTGTAATAGTTTGCAAGCCCTGCCACATAAGACAAGCGTCGGAGCCACTGTAGTATGATTCAATCTTAGCCCTGTATTTAGTCTTTGCCTGTTTGATGGTTCGTCGCAGGACATAGCAGGATTTCTTGTAAGCTTCCGGGTTAGAGTCCCGCACCTTGAAAGCGGCAGCTCTACCCTTTAGCTCAGTGCGAATGTTGCCTGTAATCCATGGCTTCTGGTTGGGGTATGTACGTACAGTCACTGTGGGGACGACGTTGTCGATGCACTTATTG
Organism: Salvelinus namaycush; assembly: GCF_016432855.1. Taxonomy (NCBI): domain Eukaryota; kingdom Metazoa; phylum Chordata; class Actinopteri; order Salmoniformes; family Salmonidae; genus Salvelinus; species Salvelinus namaycush. Next base: position 11,960,983 of record NC_052345.1, read on the forward strand.
ATAAAGCCAGTGACTGATGTGGTGTACTCCTCAATGCCATCGGAAGAATCCCGGAACATGTTCCAGTCTGTGCTAGCAAAACAGTCCTGTAGTTTAGCATCTGCTTCATCTGACCACTTTTTATAGACCGAGTCACTGGTGCTTCCTGCTTTAAGTTTTGCTTGTAAGCAGGAATCAGGAGGATAGAGTTGTGGTCAGATTTACCAAATTGAGGGCGAGGGAGATCTTTGTACGCGTCTCTGTGTGTGGAGTACAGGTGATCTTGAATTTCTTTCCCTCTGGTTGCACATTTAACATGTTGATAGAAATTTGGTAGATCTGATTTAAGTTTCCCTGCATTAAAGTCTCCGGCCACTAGGAGCGCCGCCTCTGGGTGAGTGGTTTCCTGTTTGCTTATTTCCTTATACAGCTGACTGAGTGCGGTCTTAGTGCCAGCATCTGTCTGTGGTGGTAAATAAACAGCCACCAAGAGTATAACTGAACTCTCTAGGCAAGTAGTGTGTTTGAACGGTACTGTATGTTTTCAGCCCCCTAATGTTAAAGGTCCAATGAAGTCATATATATCTCAATATCAAATAATTTCTAGGTAACAATGAAGTACCTTACTGTGATTGTTTTCAATTAAAATTGTCAAAACAAAACAAAAATAGCTTCTTAGCAAAGAGAAATTTCTCAAGCAAGAATTTTGCTAGGACTGTCAGGGGAAAACTAAAAAATTGCTGTTATTGGCAGAAAAGTTTGGAACTCTTTCTTATTGGTCTATTAACTAATTTACCATATGGTGATGACACCAGGCAGGCCAAAACTCTATCCCACCAATATGGGCTGAAACTTCAAGCTGTCTTTATACTAAAAGGGCATTATCATAATTTTCACAATTTCACAGTATTATTCCAACCTCCTAGTGTGGAAATATATAGAAAACACAGGAAAATCACATTTAAGACTGCACTGGGCCTTTAAAGGTCCAGATTTTGAGTAGTTTGTAATCTGAAAATAGATCTGTGGTTTGGGGAAACTCCTACCTCTAGCGGTCTATTGAGTATGGGTAAATCATTACAATGAGTGTATGAGCTAGAGTCCACCTATTGAAGCCTACATCTAATTCTAGGTAACCTCCCATGTTTAAACTCTGACCCCCATTATGACGTCTATTTAGTACAGTATATAGAAGGCTTCTTACTTGGCCTCCTGCTCCAGTTGCTCCTCCAGCTGCAGTATCTTGGCCTCCAGGGCGGTGATGGCAGCCTTGAACTTGGACTTGACTGCCCCCTCCAGCTCTCCCAGCTTGGCCTTCAGCTCCTTGTTCTGCCTCTCCATTCCTTGACGGGCGTTCTCACTCTTCTGGGCCGCGCTGCGCTCCCCAGCTAGCTCCGTGTTCAGGATGTCCACCTTGGGAGAGAAATGGGAATAAAGGGAGAGAGGGTCACTCTTTGTCCATCTCTATATAAAACTGTTAGTTGTGGGTCCCAGGAAGTGGTCTGGTGTGATACTTGTTAGCGCAGTTCATTATAGACTACTCTCCAGGCCATAAAGAGACTACATTCTATGGTCCAGGAATCGTCTCTGTGTATGAGTGAATCTCAAAAGTACTTTCCTCTTGCCCGATATCCTCCTCAAAACGTCAAGAGACAATGCCGGTTTAAAGAGAGTTTTACCTGTTCTGTACCTTCATGAGCTGTGTGTACGTGTTTGACAATGTGAGAGTTGTACTGTACCTGCATGGTGGTCTTGCGGAAGCGGTCGTTGAGCAGCTCCATGTTGCTCTGTTCCTCCTCTAGTTCCTCCTCCAGCTGCGAGATGCGGGCCTCCAGCCTCCTCTTCTCATCTAGCAGGGCCGACCTGACACAAACAAGTGAATGATTCGGTGATGTGGTTGGTACAGAACAGAGCATAGAAATCAGGGGGGGAAGGCTGCTGGTCCACTTAAAGCTGCAGTATGTAACTTTTTGGGTGACCTGACCAAATTCAGATAGAAATGTGAGTTATAGATCTGCCATTCTCATTGAAAGCAAGTCTAAGAAGCAGTAGATCTGTTCTACGTGTTCTACTGTTCTACTATTTCTATACTTCCTGTTCTTAAGTTTCATTTCGTCTTTTACTTTCAGTTTTGTACACCAGCTTCAAACAGCTGAAAATACAAGATTTTGGTACAATGATTCTCTACACACGATACATTGCTTGGTTTGTCACAGAAACTGAAATTAGGTGAACGGTTACAATTTTAGCAACCAGCGATTTCTGCATATTGCACCATTAAATCTGGAAAATATCATGCTTGAATTTGATCATTAATCAGGAAAATGTAGCTACTCACTTTCCAGAGGCGCTATTTGAGATCTCGTCGGCTAGCTCGTCTCTCTCCTGCTCAGCGTGTCTACGGGCCCTCTCTGAAGCCGCCAGGTCCTCCTGCAGCTGTAGGATCTCAGCTTCCAGGCCCTTTAGTTTCTTCTCGTTCTCTTTAGACTGTGCAAAGATCTCATCACGGGATGCTCTGGCCTCCTCCAACTCCCTCTGGTAGTCCTTCATCTGGGCCTGCAGGGGGCAGCAGCAAGGCAAAGAGTAAGACCGGTCTTGGGCAACAGTACAGGGTTAGAGGTCAACTCCATTTCAAATGAGACTCTCCTCAATACTCCTCTATGGCAGTATTTACACAGGCAGCCCAATTCTGATATTGTTTGCCACTAATTGGTCTTTTGACCAATCAGATCAATCTGTTGCCCATAATTGGGCTGCCTGTGTAAATGCAGCCTATGAGAAAATGTTTGAAATTCAGTTTTTCTTCCCGAATTGAAATAGAACCGACCTCAACCCCGTAGCTATACTGAATATAATAGTGTAAGGCCAGCGGGGAAGCTACAAATGAGACCAAACCAACTTGGACAACTAGAGTTTACAGCATCAGGGATGTCATCTAAATACAGACGTTGGTAGTCCTGGACATATTCTAATCTAGGCTACATTAAAGCTGACTACACAGTGGACAGACAGGCACAGATACCATACCTGCAGAGGCTACCATCCCATTTTATTGATAAAAGGATACAGGTGTAAAAAATTATATTGCTGATTATCAGAGATCAGACAACCAGGAGTTCCTAATTAATCAGGCAATTAATTGGAAGATTCTTGGAATTTTGGAAAAGTTACCAGAATTTTGCAACAATATTTATAATCTACAGTTGAAGTTGGAAGTTTAAATACACTTAGGTTCGAGTCATTAAAATCTGTTTTTCAACCACTCCACAAATTTCTTGTTATCAAACTATAGTTTTGGCTAGTCAGTTAGGACATCTACTTTGTGATTGACACAAGTCATTTTTCCAACAATTGTTTACAGACAGATTATTTCACTTATAATTCACTGTATCACAATTCCAGTGGGTCAGAGGTTTACATACACTAACTTGACTGTGCCTAATAACAACTTGGAAAATTCCAGAAAATTATGTCATGGCTTTAGAAGCGTCTGATAGGCTAATTGACATCATTTGAGTCAATTGGAGGTGTACCTGTGGATGTATTTCAAGGCCTACCTTAAAACTCAGTGCCTCTTTGCTTGACATCATGGGAAACAATTTAAAGGCAATGCTACCAAATACTAATTGAGTGTATGTAAACTTCTGACCCACTGGGAATGTGATGACAGAAATAAAAGCTGAAGTAAATCATTCTCTCTACTATTATTGTGACATTTCACATTCTTAAAATAAAGTGACCTAAGACAGGGAATTTTACTCTGATTAAATGTCAGGAATTGTGAAAAACTGCGTTTAAAATGTCGTTGGCTAAGGTGTATGTAAACTTCCGAATTCAACTGTACATAATAGCTCAGCACAACTTGAGAATGAACAAGCAAACCCAAATCCTGTACGAAGTCTCACCTGTAGTTTTCTGAGCTGTTTGATGGCTTCATCTCTGGCCTTGTTGGATGCTTCTATTTGCCCCTCCAGGTCCTTGAGGTCCATCTCCAGCTTCTTCTTAGCTGCCACGGCCAGGGCTCTCTGCTTCCTCTCATCCTCCAGCTCTGCCTCCATCTCACGAACCTTGGGTCAGACAACAAGATATTACAGAGGGTTGAAAACGCCAAGTAAGTGATGAAACCTAGTGAAGTTTGGGTTCTAGCTTGCTCGGATGCAATAACGGTTAGGGTGAAGATGGATGGAAAGTACACAATGAGTCCATAATAATATGGTGATTATTTTCTCCCAACTGTTGGCCTAGCTAAATCACCTGAGTTTCTATTAGAGGTCTGAATGTTACTCCCCACAAATGGTCCTCTCAGCTTGTCTCTGTACCTGTTTGACCAGCGTCCTCTTCTTCTCCTCGTTCTGTTCGTCTCTGGCCTGCAGGTCCCTGTCGAACTGGGCCTTCATGGCCTGCATGTTGACCTCCAGACGCAGCTTGCCGTCCTCTGTGGCCTGCAGCTCGTCCTCCAGCTCCTCCAGCTGGGTCCTCATCTCCTCCACCTGCTGCTCCAGGGTGCGCTTCGATTTCTCCAGCTCATGGACCTACACACAGTGGGACGTAGAGAGACTGTTAGCAGCAACATCTCTTTTCTGAGTCAAAAACTGTCATAAGGAAGCAATCCCATAGGATTAGTCAAACAAATTCTCACACAAAGCAAAATTCTGAGGTGGGTGGACAGCGTTCTTTCAAAATTAAGTAATTTACAGAAGGCTTCATGTGTGTAAGGTCTCCAACAACGTTTAGGAACCACCACCAGCTCCTGTAACACAGGCATTCTCACTCATTCTGTGGTGGGTGGATTGGTGGCCATATTGGAAGAAACATACCAAAACCTGTACATTTTGGTTCTATCAATCCTCATTGGATGAGCCTAGCCAGGTCAAGGCTTAGGACTGGGTTGCATAAGGTATTTGAGAACCTTCAGCTCCTGTACGGGGAGTTTAAACTACGTACGCTCTTGCCCACGTCGTCCTTGGAGCTCATCAGGTCCTCCATCTCAGTCCTCAGCTGCTTGTTGAGCCTCTCAAACTCCTCCTTGGCCTCCAGGGCCTCGTCCAGAGCCCGGGCCATAGACAGAGCCTTGGTCTCCTTCTCCCTGGCCTCAGCCTCGGCCTTGTCACGCTCCTCAGCATAGCGGGTAGAGATGGTCTTCTCCTCAGCCAGGAGCTAACATAGAGGGAGAAGATAATGATGAAGAAGGATGGCAAGCAATGTCTTACTGGTAAGTTATGTTAATGAAGGCAATCATTGGAATAAAGAAATCACAAAAACTCTGCCATTTCTTCATTAATGGCAGGTCTACTTTTATTTTGCAGAGAGGGGAGAAGGAGATAAGCAAAGGTGAGTGGCGGGAGAAAAGGAAGCGAGATAGAGGAAAGGATAGAGACAAATGGAGATGATACGATACCTGGTCGAACTTCTTCTGCTTCTTCTCCAGGTTCGAGACGATGGTCCTCTGGTGGTCCAGGTCCACCATGAGGTCGTCCAGCTCCTGCTGCAGGCGGGTCTTGGTCTTTTCCATCTTATCGAAGGCGGAGGCTTTTTCCTCCAGCCGCTGGCTGGTCAACTCCATGTCCTTCTGTAGCTTCCTCTTCACCTCCTCCAGAGACTCCAGGGTCCCCACGTCCTCATCCAGCTTCTTCCTAGACTCAAACAGCTAGATAGAGAAGACAATGGTTTTCATATTATATATTTTTTCTATGGTTCTTACATGAGGAAATAAGATTCACAGCATTTGATATACAGAAAATGACAGTGGTCTTTAAAAGAACACATTACTGATCTTAGTGTTGGGGAAGCTACTATGAAAATATATTTTACCAAGCTACCAAATACTTCACATTGAAAGAATTTAAGCTACGTTAAAGCTACCCTTAAGACAAATATAGTTTCCTTAACTAAAGTGACTTTAAAAAAGTACAGTGCCTTGCAAAAGTATTCACCCCCTTTGGCGTTTTTCCTTGTTGCATTACAACCTGTAATTTAAATAGATTTTTATTTGGATTTCATGTAATGGACATACACAAAATAGTCAAAATTGGTGAAGTGAAAGAAAAAAAACTTGTTTAAAAAAAATCTGTAAAAAATAAAAAAAGGAAAAGTGGTGCGTGCATATGTATTCCCCCACTTTGCTATGAAGCCCCTAAATAAGATCTGGTGTAACCAATTACCTTCAGAAGTCACATATTTAGTTAAATAAAGTCCACCTGTGTGCAATCTAAGTGTCACATGATCTCAGTATATATACACCTGTTCTGAAAGGCCCCAGAGTCTGCAGCACCACTAAGCAAGGTGCACCACCAAGCAAGCGGCACCATGAAGACCAAGGAGCTCTCCAAACAGGTCAGGGACAAAGTTGTGGGGAAGTACAGATCAGGGTTGGGTTATAAAAAAATATCAGAAACTTTGAACATCCCACAGAGCACCATTAAATCCATTATTAAAAAATGGAAATAATATGGCACCACAACAAACCTGCCACCCACCAAAACCCACAGACCAGGCAAGGAGGGCATTAATCAGAGAGGCAACAAAGAGACCAAAGACAACCCTGAAGGAACTGCAAAGCTCCACAGCGGAGATTGGAGTATCTGTCCATAGGACCACTTTAAGCCGTACACTCCACGGAGCTGGGCTTTACGGAAGAGTGGCCAGAAAAAAAGCCATTGCTTTTTGGCCATCAAGGAAAACGCTATGTCTGGCACAAACCTAACACCTCTCATCACCCCGAGAACACCATCCCAACAGTGAAGCATGGTGGTGGCAGCATCATGCTGTGGGGATATTTTTTATTGGCAGGAACTGGGAAACTGGTCAGAATTTAAGGAATGATGGATGGCGCTAAATACAGGAAAATTGTCTAGTCAAAGCCCAAACCTCAATCCAATTGAGAATCTGTGGTATGACTTAAAGATTGCTGTACACCAGCAGGAACCCATCCAACTTGAAGGAGCTGGAGCAGTTTTGCCTTGAAGAATGAGCAAAAATCCCAGTGAGACTTGCAGCTGTAATTGCTGCAAAAGGTGGCTCTACAAAGTATTGACTTTGGGGGGGTTATTAGTTATGCACGCTCAAGTTTTGTGCTTTTTTTGTCTTATTTCTTGTTTGTTTCACAATAAAAAATATGTTGCATCTTCAAAGTGGTAGGCATGTTGTGTAAATCAAATGATACAAACCCCCCAAAAATCTATTTTAATTCCAGGTTGTAAGGCAACAAAATAGGAAAAATGCCAAGGGGGTGAATACTTTCGCAAGGCACTGTAAGTAGTTACAGTACCTGAAGACTGTAGTTCACTATGTGAAGGAACATTTTATGTTTGTGCTTTTCTAAATACCAATTCGACTGGGTTCATGCAAGTGACTGATTCATTGTGCCTGGGAGGAACCCTCACTATCAGTATCTGCAATTTGGCAGTACGCCCAGAACATTGTTTTCAGACCGGAAAGGGATATCTCAGTTTCAAGGTCTCAGCTTGGAGAGAAGAAGCCTTGTGAGGTATTGGTCTGTCACATGCATGAACCAAACGTTAATGATGAATTCATTATGAATAAGCTAAATCATGCAAATATAACTTGTCTGTGTAAGCTGTATATAAGAGGTCTAACGGGACTGCCCCGACAGAGCTCACTTCAGACCGGTACTTTAGTTTGACTGTGATCTATCCAGCATGCTGTTAATAAAGAATGTTTAATTTAAAATTGACTTCAGGTGTCCCTGGTGGTAATTTCCATGACAACTACATCCAAACTACTTTTTGCAAGAATAGATAACTTTGGGGTCATATGTTAACAGAATGTGTTATTTAGCCTATTAAACAAAAACAATGTTCCAAGAGAGAATTAGGCAGGTCTGATGCTGAAAAATAAAAACATGTATTGCCTAACTACTGACAACACTACGTAGATTTGAATTTAGTTCAACTACCACCAAGCTACTGCAAAATGTAGTTAATTTACTAGTAGAACTACATGCAGTTTACTTCTCCCCAACACTGTATTCAACTTATACCCAATACCTATTTCGTGAGTAAGGAATCTATCTACCACAACCTGTAGTAAATATCAACGGTGGGTGTTCACAGCTGGAAACCCTGTCCTATTGGCAGTGAAAAATTAAGAATGCCAGTGGTGTCCATACCTGAGCCTGCAGCGTGGCCAGTTGTTTCTCCAGGTTCCTGCGGGCCTCCTCGTCCTCCTCCTGCTGCTCCTGCAGGGTGCTCTTGTCCTCCTCCAGCTGACGGATACGAGAGCTCAGGTTCAGCTTCTGACGAGTCTCCTCCTGGAGCAGCTCCTACACACAATCACACACACACACACACACAAAAGACGCAAAGACCCAAAAGTAGTTAACCACCACTTACAATAAGACTTGTTGGATGGAGACAATGATATGAAGTTGTTTTTACAGCAGATTGGCATTAGCTACAAGTGTCTCCAATAATGAAGCGTCACCAAAGGACATTTGCTTCCAAAGCATATTACAATACCTCCAACTTCGATTTCAACTATTAGAGCATGTAATAGCTTGGTGACGTATAAGGAGTCTCTGCTCACCTGTGTGTCCTGTAACGCACTCTCCAGGCCTGCTGAATCCTTGGCCAGCTTGATTCCCTTCTTCTCAGCGTCCTCCAACAGGGCGGAGACAGTGTCCAGTTCCGTCTACAGACAAAGGTCTATAAATATCTCTTCATATTCACATTAAAACATATTCACTCCCATTTTGAGAAACCAATTGACTTCAACACATAGTGATGACGACAGACAGACAGCGTGGTCCGTTGACTTGCCCTCTAACCTGTAGTTTGTGTGTGCGGTCGGCCAGTTCTACTTTAGCCCTCTCTCCCTCGGTGGCTCGGGCCATGAACTCCTGCAGCTGAGCCTCCATCTTCTTCCTCTTGTGTTCTGACTCTGTCTTGGCCTGCTGAAGCCCCTTCACCTCGCTCACCAGCTCCTTGTTGTCACTCTCCAGGGTACACTTGTTCTTCTCCAGGTTGGACTTGAACTGCAGCGGAAAGAAGGGTGAGAGGGGTTGTGGTATACATTGGGAAGATGAGAGAATTTTACAGAGGATAGGCCTGTCCTCTTGGCCTGCTTAGCAAAGATGTGATAGTGTAGTGTTACTACTGTATGAGATGACGTTATGTTGACAGGTCTATTTTCTCAGGTGGCGACCAATGATTTATATACACATTAGATGACTGACTGTGTTGAAGCCACCGTGCCTCCATCTTGGGAGTGTAAAAAAACATTTTAGAAGCCATAGAAATGCATTTATTCATGTCTACATTCGTTTTTGCCACGTGTATTCTATTAGAAACACCTTAATGCATACAATTACATTATATTGTGAGCTAAACATACGTTTTTTAAATTAAAATAAAATATAAAAACACAGTTTACTTTTTAGAGATTACTAATGTTACTGTCCCCATGACAACACATACTTAAATACATGTCAATTTGTCCTTGTCCCATTTAATTGAAATACTGTAGAATTCCATTCATTCCTATGGAGGACTGCTCCTACTGGGGAGTCCCAATATGGCCGACCAGTGGCTTCAAAGCCTCTCAATGGCCAATACATAGCATCAGCAATCCAGGGTTTATATACATTGTTGGAGGAGATCTACCCTCTTGACCTGCTAAACATGTGTAGTGCTACTACTGTATAACGACATTATGGTTGGCAGGTGTCATGTCTGATGGTGGACCTAGCCTCTAGGCCTGCTAAATATGTAATGAGACATGTTACTAGATGATTGACAGGTGTATTGTCTCTGATTATAGACCCACCCTCTTGGCCTGCTCCAAATTCTCAGACAGCTCCTCCAGGGCAGTGGAGTGTCTCTGTCTCATCTCCTGGACCTGAGACTCGTGGTTCTTGGTCTCCTCGTCGATGGCCTTCTTCAGCTCAGCCACCTCCTGCTCTCGCTTGGTCCTGAGAGGAGAGAAAGGAGAGGAGAGAGGGGTTAGGAAGGAAGGTAGACCCATAAAAGACACCTCACGGAGGTGCTGTGTCTCTCCATAGCCCTCATGCAGATACACACGCAGGTACTTTGCCAAACTATGACAGTGCCACTTTTTCAGAGCGACCCTACACCGGTTCTTTATCCATTTCTAAAAGCACTGAAAATAAACATATTGGGACTACAGTAAACATATAAGCGTATCACCGACAACTGACAAGCAGTGTCCCAGTACCTGAGCTCCTGCTGGGCAGCGGTGGTATCCAGAGTGTCCTCCAGCTCAGTCTTCAGAGCCTCCAGCTCCTCACTGAGGTCCCTCTTGACTTTCTCTGCCTTGTTCCTGGACACCTTCTCTGACTCCAGGTCCTCCTGCAGCTCTGACAGCTGGGCCTGCAGCTCCCGCACAGCTTTCAGAGCGTTGTTCTTCTGGGCCGCCTCGTCATCACCCCTGGTACACACGCACACACAACAAACCAATCAATTCCAAAATCAATTCCAAACAGCAACATAGAAATCGTTAAATTAGCTAGCTAATGCCAGGATACATTCCATTTCATTGAAGAGGTGAGAAATCATGTTAACTGTGGGGCGTTCATCTGAGCAGTACTTTTATAGTACCAGAGATGTCCAAATGTTAGGGTAATTTTGGGTAAAACCATGGTACACAAAACTGCTACATGAAATCACTGCACATTCTCTAAATCCCCCAAAATGGCTGATCATTTCAAAATCATACAGGCCCTAGCAAGTGAGACTGTAGCGTGGTGACAAAATCCCAGTGAACACAGGGTGGCAGTGTGATCGACCTTACAGCGGGTGAGCTCATGGAGGACCAGTGTGTGTTAGTCAGCCTGCCGTGTGTGTGTGTGTGTGTGTGTGTGTGTGTGTGTGTGTGTGTGTGTGTGTGTGTGTGTGTGTGTGTGTGTGTGTGTGTGTGTGTGTGTGTGTGTGTGTGTGTGTGTGTGTGTGTGTGTGTTTGTGTGTGTGTGTCTGAGCAATGAGTTTCTTGACCGTGTCTGTCTGTGCCTTTCTCTGTCAGTGGAAATGCCATTGCGGGCGAGGCCATAGTGACATTGAATATGTGTTGTTGCTGGCAGTCAGGCTAGATTAAACTATTATTATTATTATGGATTCTGACACATACTCACTCTAATATATCCACCCCTGGATTGTTAATTAGACTCATTCTGTCATTTCTTGTTTTGATTATTCATTATTTGTGTATGTGTATTGTATTTGAGAGACATTCTACTGTACTGTTGGAGCTAGTAACAAAAGCATTTCACTGCACCTGCTATAACACCTGCAAATCTGTGTACGCGACCAATACACTTTGATTTGACTCCTGAGCCCTGCCTGCATTCCTTAGACATTCCTGCGTTAGAGCTTCTGAAGAGGCCTGTCCCTTTGCCAGGACCAAATAATGACTCCATGTCCAATTAGGTATTACACTGATGAAGCCATGGATAACAATATAGCTACTAATGAGTCATTATAGTCAAATAGCAACTGTCCAGACTATGGTAATTCAATAGCCCTACAATTATAAACATTCATAAAATTCCAACTGGAATACTGTAGCCTAAGTAACGGTTTAATCAACTAGCCTATGACCAAGTGATGATTTCAGAAGGTCATTTAGGGGATACTGTTTTCCATTGGCCTACAGTCACCACCTGAATTCGCTACAGTCGCCACCTGAATTCGCTACAGTCGCCACCTGAATTCGCTACAGTCGCCACCTGAATTCGCTACAGTCGCCACCTGAATTCGCTACAGTCGCCACCTGAATTCGCTACAGTCGCCACCTGAATTCGCTACAGTCGCCACCTGAATTCGCTACAGTCGCCACCTGAATTCGCTACAGTCGCCACCTGAATTCGCTACAGTCGCCACCTGAATTCGCTACAGTCGCCACCTGAATTCGCTACAGTCACCACCTGAATTCGCTACAGTCACCATCTGAATTCGCCACATCTAAATTATTGGACTTCACCTTCATGCCAATGACCTCTGTTGCAGCCAGAGGAGGAGCAAATTAGTATGTGGTCTCTGTTTCCCTAATCAAAAGGGACTTAATTGAACGTGACACCAAATGTGTTGCTCATGAATATTTTCCACTAAATTAGGTCTGAATTGGCTTTGGATTACAAAGAATGTTAAATGAACAATCAAGCTAAATTGAGGTAATACTTGGATGCAAGTTGACACTCTTTCTCCTTCTTCCAAGAGACAGGTCTTTTTCAAGCCATATCTGGTAATGTTTTCCTTGAGTCCAGTAGCCCTGTTCAGAAGCTATTAAAAATAAACGTCTGTGAAGTACAAACAAACATTCCGTGACCAATTCCCTCTGAGGTGTGAGACGATCCGTCATGGCTGCCATGCCCAAGCTGAGATTCCTTTTCCTTTCCGTTGGAAAATGCAGTGAGAGACTTGGATGGAGCACATCATCAATCTCTATCAATCTGCCTCAGAGTGTGCGTGTGTATTAAATGTCTTTAGTGAGGGTGATAGCCAGCATACCAGCACGCACTGCACTAAGGAAGGCATTAGTTTAGTTTAGAGTGAACCGATGCCACTGAACAACTAAGCAGCTGGACTGTGTGGCTGCTTTTAAATATTTCGTTCAAAGCCAACATGAGGGTATGTCCCCATGTGAAAAAAATACTATGGTATACTATGGTTAAATAATATTGTATTCACTGTAGTGTTTTTGCGGACTTTACTGTAGTGTACTGTAGTATTTACAATCTACTGCAGTGTTGGAACTAGTAACATAAGCATTTTGCTGCACCTGCTATAACACCTGCAAATCTGTGTATATACCTTAGTCATTACTGTAGGGTTTTTGTGGACTGTAGTGCTTTTGTGAACATGACTTTAGTGTTTTTGAGGTCTGCAGTATACTGTAGTATTTACTATAGTATTCTATAGTATACTACAATGTGCTATAGCAAGTACTATACATGATTGAGAAGTACTACAGTGTGTAGTATATTATTCTACAGTATACTACACAATTCTATACTAAGTTCTACACACGATCGAGGGATTCTACAGTTTGTAGTATAGTATTCTACAGTATACTACACAATTCTATACTAAGTACTGTAGTATTCTATAGTAAACTGTGGTATTTTTTTATGTGTGTGTGTGTGTGTGTGTGTGTGTGTGTGTGTGTGTGTGTGTGTGTGTGTGTGTGTGTGTGTGTGCCCGCTGGGTCTCAACTGCTTGGGCCCTGTAGAGTGGACTGTTGCTATGGGGACAGGCGATGGAAGTGGGAGTATATGTGTGGGTGCACATCTAGCCGGTATGGTTTACTGGACCACAGTAGTGGCCGGGCAGGTTGGGCCGGTTGCCATAGGAACAGGCAACATGCGCGGTACAGGCTTGCATGGTGGGCAAAGCTTATCTATTCATCATCTATTCCCCGTATTGATCCAGGTAGCGTTCACATAGTACATCCTCCATTTCATTTCATTCGATTTCACCGTTTCAAAACATTTTCTCTGTCATGCAGATTGAGTTCGAATAACAGACTGGAAGCTTCAAAAGGAGGGTGGTGCTTGGAATCATTGTTCTTCCTCTGTCAATCATGGTTACCTGCAAGGAAACACGTGCCGTCATCATTGCTTTGCACAAAAAGGGCTTCACAGGCAAGGATATTGCTGCCAGTAAGACTGCACCTAAATCAACCATTTATCGGATCATCAAGAACTTCAAGGAGAGCGGTTCAATTGTTGTGAAGAAGGCTTCAGGGCGCCCAAGAAAGTCCAGCAAGCGCCAGGACCGTCTCCTAAAGTTGATTCAGCTGTGGGATCGGGGCACCACCAGTACAGAGCTTGCTCAGGAATGGCAGCAGGCAGGTGTGAGAGCATCTGCATGCACAGTGAGGCAAAGACTTTTGGAGGATGGCCTGGTGTCAAGAAGGGCAGCAAAGAAGCCACTTCTCTCCAGGAAAAACATCAGAGACAGACTGATATTCTGCAAAAGGTACAGGGATTGGACTGCTGAGGACTGGGGTAAAGTCATTTTCTCTGATGAATCCCCTTTCCGATTGTTTGGGGCATCCAAAAAAAAGCTAGTCCGGAGAAGACAAGGTGAGCGCTACCATCAGTCCTGTGTCATGCCAACAGTAAAGCATCCTGAGACCATTCATGTGTGGGGTTGCTTCTCAGCCAAGGGAGTGGGCTCACTCACAATTTTGCCTAAGAACTCAGCCATGAATAAAGAATGGTACCAACACATCCTCCGAGAGCAACTTCTCCCAACCATCCAGGAACAGTTTGGTGACGAACAATGCCTTTTCCAGTATGATGGAGCACCTTGCCATAAGGCAAAAGTGAAAACTAAGTGGCTCGGGGAACACAACATCGATATTTTGGGTCCATGGCCAGGAAACTCCCCAGACCTTAATCCCTTTGAGAACTTGTGGTCAATCCTCAAGAGGTGGGTGGACAAACAAAACCCCACGAATTCTGACAAACTCCAAGCATTGATTATGCAAGAATGGGCTGCCATCAGTCAGGATGTGGCCCAGAAGTTAATTGACAGCATGCCAGGGCGGATTGCAGAGGTCTTAAAAAAGAAGGGTCAACACTGCAAATATTGACTCTTTGCATCAACTTCATGTCATTGTCAATAAAAGCCTTTGACACTTATGAAATGCTTGTAATTATACTTCAGTATTCCATAGTAACATCTGACAAAAATATCTAAAGACACTGAAGGAACCAACTTTGTGGAAAATAATATTTGTTTCATTCTCAAATCTTTTGGCCACGACTGTATGGTGCAAACTGAACACAACCCATGAACGTTTATTGAGAATCCATTTTGGGGCTGAAGGGGGAGTATCTCACCTGGACAGAGCGGCCTGTAGCTCTTCCTCCTTCTTGGCCAGCTGGATCTTGAGCTCCTCTATCTGGGCCTGTAGCTCAGCTATCTGGTCCTGGAGGTCCGTGGTCTCAGCGTCTAGCTTCCTCTTGGCCTTCTCCAGCTCCTGGCGAGTCTTCTCCTCCTTCTTCAGGCGCTCTGATGACACACACACACACACACACACACACACACACACACACACACACACACACACACACACACACACACACACACACACACACACACACACACACACACACACACACACACACACACACACACACACACACACGAGGTGGAAGGGCGGCGGGATCAACCAAACGATGAAAATAGATGTTGGCCCAGCACTCAAAAGTATCCACTCAAACATTCCACTCAAGCAGTAGTAACCAGATTCTTCCGCTTGGTAAACCATTAAGTCATTGTGGTGTCCGAACTTAAATGGAATTCCTATGCATACGTAGAATCACACTACCAGAGAAGTCTTAATCTTATCCAGTCTGTAGTCTTATCTTAATGTTATTATATGCAGTTGAACGTCTGCCATGTTGAGGGAGTTACAGTAAGTTCTACAACTAATCTTTCCTGGATTCCTTGCATCATCAAAAGGCTTTGGAGAAGAATGCCTGACGGGAAGGACCTTGGACCTTCTCCTCCAATGAAGGCAGAGAAAGAGAGCAAGGAAGAAAGAGAGCAAGGAAGAAAGAGAGCAAGGAATCGAGGAGACCAATCGAGGAAGAGCCACAGTGAAGCCTTTACCTTCCAGGTCAACCATCATCACCTCCTGCTTGTTCTTGACCTTGCCCAGGTTCTTGGCCTTCTCCTCCTCCTCTGTCAGCTGGGAGGTCATCTCGGCCACACGGTCGTCCAGCAGCTTCTTCTCCTGTTGGGTGGAGAGAGGAGAGGAGAGACGTTAAACCTCTCTACAGTTTTCTACAACAGGGGTCTGCAATGTGTGGCTTCAGAGCCGCATGTGGTTCTTTAGCTTCCCCTTCATGGCATCTTCTAATAAATCATTTGTATCAGATTAAGATAATCTTAAACATCTCTACTATCCCTGTACCCTTCAGGGCTCTATACAAGTCTAATCCCTAATTTATGTTTTCCGCTTCAATCAAATGCACACGGTTCCGTATTCAGTGTTGGTGCGGACAGGAGGGGACATTCTATAATGTCTATTCTGGTTGTGTTCGAGAGGACCAGGCAGACGGTCGGACGATGTGGAAGCAGATTGTATAAATTAGTCTTAAGTGTGCCCTCTTCTCTGACCTTGAGGAACTTGGAGTTCTGGTCCTCCAGCAGTAGAATGTCCTCCTCCATCTTCTTGATCTTGGCCTCGGCAGTCACCTTCTCCAGCTGCAGCTTCTGCCTGGCTGCCTCCTCTTCATCTAACTGCTCCTCTAGATCCTATGGATAGACAATGGACATACATACGTTCAACCAACAGAAACACTCAGTATCTTCAGTGCAAGGATATGTATTGCAATGCTGAAGTTATCAATAGTTTTAGTTAGAAGGAATTCCATCTAAACCAACATTAACTCATCAACTGATGGTGTGTGTGTGTGTGTGTGTGTGTGTGTGTGTGTGTGTGTGTGTGTGTGTGTGTGTGTGTGTGTGTGTGTGTCCATGCTGCATCCATATGTGCATATATGGGTCTCTCTCTCGCTCTCTCTCTGACCTGGATGTGGGACTGCATCTTCTTCTTCTCGTTCTGCATGCTCTGGTTCCTCTCCTCCTCCTCCTCCACTCTGGACTCCAGGTCGTGGAGGATCTCCTCCAGCTCCTGCTTCTTAGCGGCCAGGCGGGCCCTCATCTCCTCCGCCTCGGCAAACAGCTCCGTCTCCGCCTGCAACTGCTCTGCAAGGATGTTCTTCTCCTCTAGGAGCTGTGGGGGACACAGAGGATAGAGAGCAAAGTTTACCTACGCTTCTTTTCTAGATGTTATTCGATTAGAATGTCGAAAGGTCAAATCTCCTCAAGTCTACAAAAAAGGTGCTCTCTAGAACCAAAAACGGTTCTTTGGCTGTCCCCATAGGAGAACCCTTTGAAGAACCCCTTTTGGTTCGAGGTAGAACCCTTTTGGGTTCCATGTAGAACCCTTTCCACTAGAGGTCGACCGATTATGATTTTTCAACGCCGATTATTGGAGGACCAAAAAAAGCTGATACCGATTAATCAGCCGATTTTTATATATATATATATATATATATATTTGGAATAATGACAATTACAACAATACTGACTGAACACTTAATATAATACATAAATAAAAAATCTATTTAGTCTCAAATAAATAATGAAACATGTTCAATTTGGTTTAAATAATGCAAAAACACAGTGTTGGTGAAGAAAGTAAAAGTGCAATATGTGCCATGTAAAAAAGCTAACATTTAAGTTCCTTGCTCAGAACATGAGAACATATGAAAGCTGGTGGTTCCTTTTAACATGAGTCTTCAATATTCCCAGTTAAGAAGTTTTAGGTTGTAGTTATTATAGGAATTATAGGACTATTTTTCTCTATACCATTTGTATTTCATATACATTTGACTATTGGATGTTCTTATAGGCACTATAGTATTGCCAGCCTAATCTTGGGAGTTGATAGGCTTGAAGTCATAAACAGCGCTGTGCTTCAAGCATTGCGAAGAGCTGCTGGTAAACGCAGGAAAGTGCTGTTTGAATGAATGCTTACAAGCCTGCTGGTGCCTACCACCGCTCAGTCAGACTGCTCTATCAAATATCAAATCATAGACTTAATTATAATATAATAAACACACAGAAATACGAGCTTTACATGCTGACCAGACCGGACACGTCGCGTGCGCAAGCGTCGCAAAATAAATTTAGAAATCCATGTTATTCAATTATTGCACCCACACTGCTCGCGCGCGCCAACGAGCGTCTGCGACGCCAAGGGCTAAAATATAACATGCTGACCAGACCGGACACGTCGCGTACGCGAGCGCGAGCGTCGCAAAATACATTTAGAAATCCTTGTTATTCAATTATTGCACCCACACTGCTCGCGCGCGCCAACGAGCGTCTGCGACGCCAAGGGCTAAAATAGAACTCATTCCTATTTCTGACGCAGATCGCGCTGCAAGTCTTGCCTCTCCCATCTCCTCATTGGTTTATAGAAGCAGGTACCCACGTGCCATGTCCTCATTGGTTATACCCACGTGGGTGATTGAAAGACAAACTTTGTTGCCGGTTGTCATGGTAATACTATGAAAGTTTAGATGCGATCACCATATAAGTTCAAAGATGAAAAACCCTGGAAGGAGGAGAGATGACTAGAAACGATTCGGTTGGCCGTTTTATGTGTGGATTAATTGTCGGAGTAGAGGTCCTTGTGCATTTCAGGTAAAATAACAACTCAATGTTTATATCCCAGGACAAATTAGCTAGCAACAGCAAGCTAGCTAAATAGGACAAATGAACGTTAGCTAGCAAGTGCAAGCTAACTAGCTAAATTGCCATACATGTTTAATGCTTTCGACCTGTCCCCAAATTGTCATTGGTTCAGAGTTTGTTTTGATATTTTAACCTGCGTGTCGTGATCGCGTTTGGTGTGGGGGCGCAAAATAAATGTATGTACGATAGCGCACGATGGCGCACGCGCGCAGCCGGTTTGGGTTCAGTGTTAGGTCATTAATATGGTAAAATCCGGAAACTATAATTTTGAAAACAAAACGTTTATTCTTTCAGTGAAATACGGAACCGTTCCGTATTTTATCGAACGGGTGGCATCCATAAGTCTAAATATTGCTGTTACATGGCACAACCTTCAATGTTATGTCATAATTATGTAAAATTCTGGCAAATTAATTACGGTCTTTGTTAGAAAGAAATGGTCTTCACACAGTTCGCAACGAGCCAGGCGGCCCAAACTGCTGCATATACCCTGACTCTGCTTGCACAGAACGCAAGAGAAGTGACATAATTTCCCTAGTTAACATTACCTGCTAACATTAATTTATTTTAACTAAATATGCAGGTTAAAAAAAATATACTTGTGTATTGATTTTAAGAAAGGCATTGATGTTTATGATTAGGTACATTGGTGCAACGACAGTGCTTTTTTGATTGATTGTTTTTTATAAGATTTTTATTTTATAAGATAAGTTTAATGCTAGCTAGAAACTTACCTTAGCTCCTTGCTGCACTCGAGTAACAGGTGGTCAGCCTGCCACGCAGTCTCCTCGTGGAGTGCAATGTAATCGGCCATAATCGGCGTCCAAAATTGACGATTACCGATTGTTATGAAAACTTGAAATCGGCCCTAATTAATCGGCCATGCCGGTCGGCCATGCCGGTTGACCTCTACTTTCCACAGAGGGTTCTACATGGAACCCAAAAGAGTTCTACTTGGAACCAAAAATGGTTCTCCTATGGGGACAACAGCAGAACCCTTTTAAGAGTGTACTACTCAACTTTCAAACCCAGTGGCCGAACTAGTACTACACAGCATGAACTATGGAAGCCAACGACATTAACAATGGCTGGAGTAAGTTCATATGCTGTTTTATCTTCGGCAGTGCATACTTCAGAAGAATAGCTAAATTGAGATATAGAACCATGGTAAGGGGATCAGGTAGAGCTCCAGGTAGTAACTCACCTGTTGGTGTTTCCTCTCCATCTCCACCAGCTCTCCCTCCACCTTGCTCTGTCTCTCCTTCACCTTGACCAGCTCCTCGTCTTTGGTCTGCATCTCCTCCTCCTGCCGGGTCACCTGGAGCAGAGGTTTCACCTGGAAGAGAAAAAGGAGGAGGGTCCCATCAAGGTCAGGGGAGGGAGGAAAGGAAGAAAGGAATAGGATAAGGTGTAGAGAAATGGTCATATGCATCCTGTTAACAGTGGGTGTAGATGTGGTCTCACGGCACGCTCCATCAGTAAAACCCCCACTCACCTTGGTGAAGAGTCTCCACCACTGCCAGTGGCGCAGCTTGAGGTAGGCAGCACAGTTCCTCTGGAGGACCTTCAGAGCACTCAGCTGCTGCTGCTTCTTAGCAAATGCCCTGAGGAGATGCATAATTAAGAGACTGATATCACATACAGCTTTACTTTAGCTACTTAACTTGGCCACAGCTGTATCCCAAAACATAACACATACAGTATCATTTTGACTTGACTTAGCAGTTTTAGCAACTTCATAACTTATCTGTACTTATGCCCCATTTTTGTGAATTGCATTGAAATCAAAGGGCATGAACATGCCTCAGTAATGAGGTGGACATTTAAACCTACTTGACTGAGTGATAGGGGACAGACAGTGGGGCTGCTGAGTCATGGTACTTACTATGCAAAGTGATTTGAAGCCTGGAAGTCTGGAAAGTCTGGCTATATAAATATGAATTAAGTTATAAATCAATTGTTAATCCTAATGACTCACTTGCGTGCCAGGTAGCCGCGGCAGACAGACTGGAAGTAGATGATGATGTCAGTGATCTTCAGGTCTCTCTCCTCCTCCAGGTGGGCCAGGACTCCGGTCCTGAAGAAGATCTTACTCTGGCCGATACGGAACAGGTTGGGGTCCAGTTCCAACGCTCGGATCTGTTACAATACACAGGAGAATACGAGTAAATGAGGAAAGTCAGCATGCAAATCAGATCTTTTTTATTTGTTATTTGCATCATTTTAAACAGGGTGGTGCATTGACACAACTCATATTTTCATGAGTTTCAACACTTTTTCTCATTGTGTTAGTTAATTAATAGATAACATTGGAAGCCCTTTACCATCCTCTCGCAGGCCTGTTTCCCGTCCATGAAGCCCTTGGGGATGGCATTAGGGGTCAGGATCTCGTACCTGGGATAAATAGAGAGGTATTAGGAGTTAACGCACTGGCATATTCCCAGAGATCACTGTAAGTGAGGGCAGTCTAGTCGGCTCACAGTGAAGACAAAGAACACAAGCACAATAGTTATGTGTCCTGTTTCCGTGGTTACCTCTGTCTGAACTCCTGGAAGACGATGCGGTTGGGGAAGCCCTGTCTGCAGATACGGATCCCCTCCAGAACTCCATTACACCTCAGCTGGTCCAGAACCAGATGGGGCTCCAGCTTACCAGCCTGACATGGGAGAGAGATGAAGTGTTATAAATAAATAGTACAAAAATCTGGTACAGGTGTACAAGCAAAGAGTATTACCTATTAACCTTGTGTCTACAGAAGGTCTAGCAATATATACTCAGAGAAAACCCTGAAATTAAGAGATCAATTCAAGTCTCACCCCTTCTGTTGGCTATAGTATAGAACAGGTGGCCTGGTATAGTTAGACTGACATGTAAAGTATGACAGGATATACTACTCACCTTCTTCTCGTGGTTGGGGATAATACAGCGGACGAAGTTGGGGTTGGTGTTCCTCAAGGTGGCCATGAGCTTGGTGAGGGACTCCTTGTAGAGCTGGCCCACCGTGCGGAACATGCCCTTCTTGGTCTTGTAGGTGGCGCCGAACGTCGTCTCCGCCATGCCCGCCACCTGGTCCAGGCCCACGATGCGGTCCACTGGCGAGGAGAGAGAGAGGGAAGGAAAGGGGTTAGAAGATAGGGGGGGTCAGACTTGGAGAGAGGTGTTGGGAGCTAGATCACAGACAGACAGACAGACAGACAGACAGACAGACAGACAGACAGACAGACAGACAGACAGACAGACAGACAGACAGACAGACAGACAGACAGACAGACAGACAGACAGACAGACAGACAGACAGACAGACAGGATGCTGGGAGTAGCAGCAGCCAGCAGAAATGTGTGTCAGCTGCAGGTGTAGATAGATGAGGACCTCTAAGTATGATTGGCAGCCTCTGTGGATTTGTGGGGGTGGGGCAAGGACAGGGCAAGAGGATCACCTAAAACTGTAGTCCCGGACAAGCACAACTGATTCAACACGTCAAGTAATCATCAAGCCCTCGATGAGTTGAATCAGGCGCTTTTATCTGGGGCTACAACAACGATGTGTGCTGTTGGGGGTACTGGAGGACTGGAGTTGGGAACCACTGCTATACAGTATACATGCTTGGTTCCAGGGTCTGTATTCGTAAACGTTCTTCAGGCTAAGTACAGCTGATGGTTGCTAGTGGTAAAAACAGGTCTTCTTGAGCACTACGTTCCCACACTACTCCTTTCAGCAGTCATTCAAAGTGACAACCTTTTAGGATAACTACAAATGAAATACCTATTCTTTGGTATGAAACTAAAGGCATTTCACAGCCTGGGACCTTTCCTACACATTGTCTTTTTTCCATCATATTAGCATAATCTGACAGTCAGTCACACAGGGCCATTTCATATCCGTAACTTCAGATTCTCAACATGCCTTGTTTCATTTTGGTGTGACATTATTGCTGGGCTGGCGTGTTGCCAAGCATTATATTTCCAACATGTGGCATAAGTTTTGATATGAGGCATGCTGATGAATTAACTATTGTTTATCCAAGTGTCCATACAGGTAATTTATCAAAATCAAACCTCCAACTGTGTTATCTCCTAGGGTTTCAGGCAGACAGAACTCTAGGAATGTCCTACAAAGTTCCAGACTTTCAGTTTTTAGTCTGTAGATATTGTATCACTGTCACACCTGCTGTGTATCAACGTCTATAGTACTGTAGAATCGGGCCAAGAGAAATGCCAAATACTACATGTGGTTCCAATTCTCTGCTACTTTGAAAAAATAAAAGGGGGAAATGAATGCCATTAATCTTTCCTCAGTCAAGCCTCAATTCTTTAATTCCCTTTACGCTTAAATATATGCCTTGGAAAGGGAATAAAACCCAGACAGGAGAATAGGCTTTGGTTCGGAATACTGAATAACCAGTGCTCTTAACCTTTCCACCATACTGTTAGGAAGCGGTCGAAATGTACACTATTGTTACCCTGAGGGAAATGGGGGAGGGGCATGCTTTTTCAATTTCAGTCAGGGAGAGAGTTTAGTATTTTTTTTTATTTAGTCCAGGGGAGGATCATGTAATTTGGAATTGATTAAATGTCATACACTCATAGATTTTTCTTTGCTATCTAGAACTTAAAGGGGTTCTTTGGCTGTCCCCATAGGATAACCCTTTGAAGAACCCTTTTTGGTTCCAGGCAGAACCCTTTTGAGTTTCAAGGAACCAAAAAGAGTTCTACCTGGAACCAAAAAGTGTTCTACCTGGAACCAAAAAGGATTCTACCTGGAACCAAAAAGGATTCTACCTGGAACCAAAAAGGTTTCTACCTGGAACCAAAAATGTTTATTCTATGGGGACATTTGAAGAACACTTTTTTCTAAGAGTGTATTGCTCAGTGTTTGAGAATTAGTTGTTTATTATATCTGGATGTGTGCCTGATGATGCCCCTCATCCCTGATTCTCTGCTGGGCGCGCAATATCAAGTGCCACTACTGTGGTCTCAATAAAATGATCCTTAGACTATAGGCCTAGGCTATATGAAGAGCATGCTTGGAAAAGTACAGGGCAACATTATATTTTGAAGAAAATGTACTTCCTTCCCAAGTTTTTGCACTGCTGGGATGGTGTAAAAATAGGCTACACTCTCAATCAATCAATCAAATTGATTTATAAAGCCCTTTTTACGTCAGCAGATGTCACAAAGTGCTTATACAGAAACCCAGCCTAAAACCCCAAACAGCAAGCAATGCAGATGTAGAAGCACGAAGGCTAAGAAAAACTCCCTAGGAAGGCAGGAACCGAGGAAGAAACCTAGAGAGGAACCAGGCTCTGAGGGGTGGCCAGTCCTCTTCTGGCTGTGCCGGGTAGAGATTATAAGAGTGCATTGCCATTAAGACCAAGATGTTTAAATGTTCATAGATGACCAGCAGGGTCATATAATAATAGTCGTTATAGAGGGTGCAACACATCAGCACCTCAGGTGTAAATGTCAGTTGGCTTTTCATAGCCGAGCATTCAGAGGTCGAGACAGCAGGTGCGGTAGAGAAAGTGAGAGAGAGTGAGGGAGAGTTGAGTTACACACAGCAATTGATAGGCTGTCCCAATCATGAGCCTTGGCCTGCCCTGCTCTTGTTGATGTAGGCCTAAAGTCTTTTGTGCAGCCTAACCAATGGTTGTGCTGTGTACGGTGGCACTTCAGGAGGCAAGTCAAAGGCTTCGTCCCCAAAATGCTATATTTGTGTGTGCGGACTAGCCCTACTGATGTCCTGTTCAGTTTGAGAGGAAGAACGTGAAGATGAGAAGGAGGACCGGAGGTAAGCTTGCTACTGCTATAATTGATTTTAATAAAAAACTATGTTTCGTTGCCCATAATGAAGCTATTTATCATAGTTACTGACCTCACAATAAGCCATATTCAAGTAATTTACATTACTTGGCAGCCACGGAGATTGACAGCGCATGGGTGCTGAAATGCTAATTCAAGAAGGCCTAATTCATTTAAACGATCTTCATTTTAATTTGACTTTAGGCTACTAACAACAAGAGGGCTTTGTGTTGGAGCCTTTTTCTTCCTATTCAAGACATAAGAAGTAGGCCTACCTGTTTGACAGATGAAATTATAGTCCACTATCCATAGACTTTGTCAGCCAATTCCTTCAGACACCATACACTCCTTAAATATCTCAGTGTCAGTGGAGGCTTGGCGTGTTAATTTAAAACCAGGGCGCGAATTTATGTGGCTTTGGTTAAAGAAAATGGCTAAAAGCATAGGGCTACCCCTTGCTAGCTTAATATTTTCCTTTTTTTTTTTTACCTGATTATATAAAGTGATCTATAACGCAATGTTTGTGCTAGAAACAAGTTGTAAAACGCAGGGGAAAGACGCATACGCATATGGGATATCTTTGGTTTGTCTCTATGACATTCAGAGGCTATGCTACAACCTTCTATAGCCAAGGAGACAAGAAATGTACTTTGTTTGGGAAGTAATGTGTGATTCTGTCACTATTGTTGGATTCTAGCTTGAAATATACTTAGTCATGTTACCAGACTAGAACACCAGGCAACAGTCTGGTTTCAGTCACTGATAAGGTAGGATAGTCGTGGCTTAGGGAGGAGCGAGGAATCCGGCCCGAGGTCAGGTCAGATGAAGTGAGAAGGAACAGTCCAATCCCACACACATATACTTCCACGCCCACGAAGGTTCCAGCATCAGGCAGGGCCATGACTACACCAGTGAGAGGAACCAATTAAGTTCCTGCCTAGCAACAGAGGTGTAGTGGCTGTCAAGATGTGCAAAGAGTTGACTCTGCCTCGTAGGAGGGTATAAATATATGTGCTTATGTAAACATGTCTTTGTCTTTGCAGCTGTATGACCCAGTGGGTCAATAAACTTGGTTTGAGCTTCTGCTTGTTCAGAACCTAACAGTTGGCGTTGTCGGCAGGATTCACCACGATTTACAGTCGAACTAAAGAGTCCGAATCAGTGAAACAGGAGCCGGCACCAAAAACAAGGTAGACACAGTTCCTACATCTGTTACCACTCATTCTGACATCTTGGGGAGATGAGAGTCGTAGGCTGAACGAATTATAGGATACGGACCTAGAAAGCCTAAGTTTATTCAGTAGTTCCTTCGCGTTACGACCAGTCGTAAATATATGGTGTAGGGTAGGTTCTGTACGGATAGGTCCCAAGTGGGGGTGTTCCTCTGCAAGATCCATAGAAATATAGGGTTACGGGTAGGTTCCGTACGAATAGGTCCCGAGTGGAGCTAGTTCTCTGCAAGTTCCGTAGGTGACACTACAGTGTAGGGTAGGTTCCGTGTAGGATAGGTCTCTAGTGGGGGGTGTTCCCCTGCAAGATCCGTAAGTGGGACGAAAGTCCCAGCCGCAGTGGCCGTGAGGCCGTAGAGTGTGTGTGTATGGATAAAGTGTCATGCTTGAGTACTAGTACGGTAGGGTAGGTTGTAGAGAAGTAGTCCATGGAGAAGGACAAAGGAGGAACGTGGATGGTGATAGAAGGTTGCCTATAAGTTCTGGAGGACAGCCTCATTCACGGTTAGAAAAGCAAAAAGATATTCAAATGTTTTTTTAACATGATTTGTGTGTATAAGCAGTAGCAATAAGCAGAATGTTTGGTTTATGCCCTATTGGGGCAGGGAACCGTGACAGATTGTGTGGAAATAGGAAGACATCTGTGAATAATTTTGGTTGTGTGTGTTGTCAACAACAGTGATATTTGAAGCGTGACACCTGTCTGTATAAGACATTAGGTCTCCTGTATTCCAAGTAGTAAATTGGCAGACACTTCCGTATTGGTTCTAATACAAAATAGGTCCCGTGACCAAATGATTAGGTACCTATACTATAACTACTCTCTGGGAAGTGGAATAAATTGCTCTGAAAAGTCTGTATTATTGTTTGTTGTATTTTCTTCATGATGTAATCATTAAATAATTTAAATTGAACAAAACAATAAAACAGGCTTTTCAGACCAATTTAGTCTAAGTAGGCAGTATCTAATGCTAGCAGGAGTAGAGCATTGCTGAAAGGTATTGCATTCCAATGGCCTATTGACTACTACACTAGTACTGAGACATAGACGACCAACAATGGCATGCAGCCTAGGAGCGACGGGAGCCTCTGTATGGAGGTAGGCTTCACCATGATGCACTGCTAAGCCATGGATCTACATCAGCATGTCATAACATAAAACGTCATCTATCTCTATGAGCAACGCCATGCTGCGCTGGTAAGCCATGGATCTACATCAGCATGTCATAACATAAAACGTCATCTATCTCTATGAGCAACACCATGCTGCGCTGCTAAGCCATGGATCTACATCAGCATGTCATAACATAAAACGTCATCTATCTCTATGGACAACACCATGCTGCGCTGCTAAGCCATGGATCTACATCAGCATGTCATAACATAAAACGTCATCTATCTCTATGAGCAACACCATGCTGCGCTGGTAAGCCATGGATCTACATCAGCATGTCATAACATAAAACGTCATCTATCTCTATGGACAACGCCATGCTGCGCTGCTAAGCCATGGATCTACATCAGCATGTCATAACATAAAACGTCATCTATCTCTATGAACAACACCATGCTGCGCTGCTAAGCCATGGATCTACATCAGCATGTCATAACATAAAACGTCATCTATCTCTATGAACAACACCATGCTGCGCTGCTAAGCCATGGATCTACATCAGCATGTCATAACATAAAACGTCATCTATCTCTATGAGCAACACCATGCTGCGCTGCTAAGCCATGGATCTACATCAGCATGTCATAACATAAAACGTCATCTATCTCTATGAGCAACACCATGCTGCGCTGCTAAGCCATGGATCTACATCAGCATGTCATAACATAAAACGTCATCTATCTCTATGAGCAACACCATGCTGCGCGGGTAAGCCATGGATCTACATCAGCATGTCATAACATAAAACGTCATCTATCTCTATGGACAACGCCATGCTGCGCTGCTAAGCCATGGATCTACATCAGCATGTCATAACATAAAACGTCATCTATCTCTATGAGCAACACCATGCTGCGCTGGTAAGCCATGGATCTACATCAGCATGTCATAACATAAAACGTCATCTATCTCTATGGACAACGCCATGCTGCGCTGCTAAGCATGGAACCTTCTACAGCTAAGAACATTCACCTGGAGGCTCATCAAGACTAGTGACATTGTTCTGTATCTCTACGATACAGAGAGACAGGGGGATAAAAACACCTGACAGAAGAGAAAATAAAAACACAAAAAAGGTTGAAAACATAAACAGAGGTTAGTAGGCTGAAGTCCGACTGATTACTATTAGTACCATGTTAACTAAATAAGCAGCAAACATTGTACATTGACAATCCCTAAAACAAATAGGCTTAAATTATGATGAATTAACCAATCTAACGAATAATAACTGTTCATCATCAAGCCGGTGCTAACACATTCCTTCTCTGTTAACCATGTGGACAGGACAGGGGACATAACTTACCATCTTTCCAGAGCTCCGACACAAACTTGTCAGTGGACTGGTTGAGCAGCGTGGCCACGTTGTCATTCAGGGGGTCCATGTTCTTCATCAGCCACTCATCTGCCTTGTAGTCCACCTGGGGAGGGGGGAGAAGGTCAGAGCCATCCAGGCCTAGAGAGATATAAGCAATAATAGCCCTTCAGGGATGAATAAAGTTTATTGAATTGAACTGTCGGAGAGTGGTGATATACAACAAAATGACTGTTGAGGTTCCAAATTCATTTCACTAGGGGTGACATAAGACTCCAAATCATTCCAGAAAAGTGTGTTTAAAGACAACGTGGACATAATATTAAACAGATGTGGTTACGGTGTACAGCAGGACTGCCTGCACTGGAAAGGGCCCGGGTCTCTATTGCGCAACACTGAATGGACGCTAGAGAAACTAGCCAAACCTCCTCCCACGTATCTGATACATAAAACCAGGGTGATACTCCTGCGGGATTTGAATACCACAGAGGAGAAGTTGTGCGTCAAGAGCGATACAGCAGCCAGAGGTTGATGGGAACAGGATAGGGGCTAGTGACGGAACAGACAATGCCTCAGGACACATTATAACGGTGGCTTTCCAAAAGGACCTGGTGTGCCTCCAAGAACACTACAAGCCAAAGGCTCTGGGGTCTACAAGTAGTGCAGATGACGTAAACCAAAGTAACTTGTAAGTGGATACATAAAAATAGCCACAAAAATTGCCTCAGCGGAAAAATCGGTCTATAATACATCCCAGTGCATTGTAAATGTTTAATCTTTGACTCGAGGAATACGGCAGAGCCATACGTTTTTAAAGGGATAGTTTTCTGTATTTTTACACCAATCTTTGGGTTACAAATAAAAACCAAACTATCCCTTAAACTATCCTCCACCCGCTATATGTAATCTCACCGGTCCGTACCTTGCCAGCGTAGTGGATGATGCAGAAGTCAGCCTTGTCCTTTAGCTGTCTGGGCTGCCATGATGTCACTGCTGGGCTCGGCAAATGAGAAGGAGCTTCAGGATCTTCTGGGTGACCTGGACTTCAGCCTTCTGGACAGCTCGGCTAATCCGCATGTGGCCACGCCCGGGAGAGAGAATGGCCTGATGGGAATTGGAGTTTCAGGGCCGAAGCCGAGTGGGGGCGGGTTAGGGAGGGGGCTGGGGGTTGCAGGGGGTCTCCTACACCCACCTCCGCTCCCTGACGGCCTGCCCGCCCCCCTCATCAAGCGCATCGAGGACCTACGGGCGGTGAGTCGCACTGATGGGGCTTTTCCAGTTTATCATAGATTGATTTGTTTATTTAAAGTTTATGTGATCATCCCTTGATTTAATTGTTGAGTAACTTCCTGGAATTTTGTACAGTTGAAATGTGTGGCAGCCATTTTCTTAAACCATGATGATATCACTTAAAATAGTGTCAGTTCTTGAAGATTTGTAATGCATTTCTTGACAGGGTGGTAAAAATGCGAGGAGAGGTTAGAGAAAAGCAGAGCAGAAAGGAAGAGCGGATGAGAGCAAAACACATGAAAGAAAGGTAGACTAGCAACAGACAACTGGTGGCCAAAAGGGAGAGAGAAGAAAGAGAGAGTGACAAATCAAGGATGAGCGAAAACTGTCAAGATGACGATGCAGCCATTTTGAAACTGACACGGAAGGCTCCTTTTTGCTTTTGCGCGTCTTTCCATGGAAGACAGTATGCTCACCAACCTCTTTTCTTCACAGGCCTCTCGTCAGTTTGATCAAGAGGGAAGGAAGAAATTCTTCACCCTGGATATGAATAACATCCTACTGGAGTGAGTTAGTCATTCTTTTGACACATTGTACATCTCTCTCCGTCTCCACCCTGAATGTGTCTTAATGCTGATATTGGAGTCGATTGTTCATCTCTTTTCCTGTCTTTTTCACCCCCACTCTGTTGTACATTTCTCCCAACATCTTTTTCTCTCGCACGCAAATGGTTTTATTCTTTGTCGTCTCTTCTTTATCCCCTTTCCTTGCTTACCATCTTTCTCTCCATCCCCCCTTTCTCTCACTCCTGTTAATTCCCTCTGTTGCTCCTCTCCCTTCCCTCCACTCTCTCCTCCCCCAGTATTGAGCTGCAGGCGCAGGAGCAGCCGATGGGGCTACGTGGGGAGGTGTATTCTCACCTGGAGGCCTTTGTGCCCTGCAATAAAGAGGCCCTTCTCAAACGCCTCAAGAAGCTTAGCCTCAACATCCAGGATGACCGTCTGCGTACGCCCCTGTTGAAGCTGAAGCTGGCTGTGTGCAGTGTGATGCCCGAGCAGATCCAACGATACAACATGGACTGCATGGTTAAGGCTGCCAAGTAAGAAGATTACAATACTCCATAGTGTACTGCAGCCATACTCAACAGGCGGACCGTGGTCCGGATGCGGACCCAGAACGGGGTCAATACGGACCGCGAGTCCCGACTTTACATTTGACATTTTCCTACATTTGATGTTGCATTGGGCAGTTTGACATTCCCTGACAGAGAGCTATTTCGATTTAGTACCTGTCAGAAATGTCCTGTTGATCAAATAGCCCATGTTAGGTAGATGGGTACGCTCAGGGGCCTTGACCCCTAGCGGGCCCCCATTTGATTTTGTTGAGCAATTCACTCAGGTATCATATGGCAAAATGTATAGAATTGCAGGAAATGAGCTTTAAAATGGCAACATTTTCTTTCAAACAACAAGAAGGATGTGAACAATTTGAACAGTTTGGGGTTGTTGGGTGGGGGTTTGTTACTAAATGACAAAATCCATCCTGACCTTTGCCACCTAGGAAATTTGTATGACTGGACCGTCTTAAATAGTAGTTGAGTACCCCTGATATACTGTAATGCTATATCGCTTATCCATAATGGGTGTTTGGTTATTTTTAGTGCCCTACTCTGCCTGTGTTCATCACTGCTTTTATTTATATGCGTCTCTGCCTCTGCGGGTATATATTGAGGTTGTTAGAACATGTTGGTACTGAGGTGTGTGTGTTGGATCCTAGCAGGCAGCAGCCTGGAGAGGGAGAGAAGAACGGATCAGAGGAGGAGGACGAGGGGAAGCCGGGGAAGAGGATGATGGGCCCACGGAAGAAGTTTGTCTGGGACGACAAGCTCAGGTGACGGCCCATCCACTGCCCTCAATCAAATCTTATTTATAAAGACATTTTCACATCAGCAGTTGTCACAAAGTGCTTTTATAGTAATCCGGCCTAGACACTAAAGTGAAATTCTCGAGCAAAGTCATACAGGAAGTGGTTGATTTGAAAAGATAATAGATTAGTAAGCTTCCTTCATTTCTCTCTCTCTCTGTGTGTGTAGGTCGCTGCTGTGTAACCTGGTGCGTGTGAAGTTGAGCTCCTATGAACTGGAGTCGTCTCAGTGCTCTCTCTCCGTGGAGGATTACCTCAAGGCCTTCATGGAGAACGAGGTCAAACCACTGTGGCCCAAGGGCTGGATGCAGGCCAGGATGCTGTTCAAGGAGAGCCGTGTTGTACACAGTCACCTCACTGTCAACATGTAAGTCATCTCAACTATAGTTGGACCTTATAAATAAGTTGGCTTTAAAATGGCAATTATACCTTTTATTGTATATATGCCTGATTGACAGATCAAATCTAATTGTATTAGTCGCATTTACATATCTCGCAAACTTTATTGCGGGTGTAGCGAAATGCTTGTGTTCCTAGCTCCAACAGTGCAGCAATACAGCAATATCTAACAATGCACAACAATACACACAAATCTAAAAAGTAAAATAATGGGATTTAGAAATATTAGGACGAGCAATGTCGGAGTCCGGAGTATAAATCTACGGTGCATTCGGAAAGTATTCAGACCCCTTGACTTTTTCCACATTTTGTTATGTTACAGTTGTATTCTAAAATTGATGAAATACAATTTTTTCCTCATCAATCTACACACAATACCTCATAATGACAAAGCAAAAACAGGTTTTTAGAGTCTTATGCAAATTTATTTAAAAAAGAAAAACATAAATACCTTATTTACATAAGTATTCAGACCCTTTGCTATGAGACTCGAAATTGAGCTCAGGTGCATCCTGTTTCTATTGATCATCCTTGAGATGTTTCTACACCTTGGTTGGAGTCCACCTGTGGTAAATTCAATTGATTGGACATGATTTGGAAAGGCACAGTTGACGGAGCAAAAACCAAGCGTTGAAGTCAAAGGAATTGTCTGTAGAGCTCCGAGACAGGATTGTGTCGAGGCACAGATCTGGGGAAGGGTACCAAAAAATGTCTGCAGCATTGAAGGTCCCCAAGAACACAGTGGCCTCCATCATTCTTACATGGAAGAAATTTGGAACCACCAAGATTCTTCCTAGAGCTGGCCGCCCGGCCAAACTGAGCAATCAGGGGAGAAGGACCTTGGTCAGGGAGGTGACCAAGAACCCGATGGTCACACTGACAAAGCTCCAGAGTTCCTCTATGGAGATGGGAGAACCTTCCAGAAGGACAACTTTCTCTGCAGCACTCCACCAATCAGGCCTTTATGTTAGAGTGGCCAGACAGAAGCCACGCCTCAGTAAAAGTCACATGACAGCCCGCTTGGAGTTTGCCAAAAGGCACCTAAAGGACTCTGACCTTGAGAAACAAGATTCTCTGGTCTGATGAAACCAAGATTGAACTCTTTGGTCTGAATGCCAAGCGTCACGTCTGGAGGAAACCTGGCACCATCCCTACTGTGAAGAATGGTGGTGGCAGCATCATGCTCTGGGGATATTTTTAAGCATCGGGAACTGGGAGACTAGTCGGGATCGAGGGAAAGATGAACAGAGCAAAGAGATCCTTGATGAAAACATGCTACAGAGCGCTCAGGATCTCAGACTGGGGCGAAGGTTCACCTTCCAACAGGATCTGCAGAGAAGAATGGGAGAAACTTCCCAAATACAGGTGTGCCAAGCTTCTAGTGTCATACCCAAGAAGACTAGAGGCAGTAATCACTACCAAAGGTGCTTCAACAAAGTCCTGAGTAAAGGATCTGAATACTTATGTAAAT
Source organism: Salvelinus namaycush (assembly GCF_016432855.1). Classification (NCBI taxonomy): domain Eukaryota; kingdom Metazoa; phylum Chordata; class Actinopteri; order Salmoniformes; family Salmonidae; genus Salvelinus; species Salvelinus namaycush. The sequence goes on from NC_052345.1 coordinate 11,993,750, forward strand.
GTTATTTCCGTTTACCTGTTTTTGCTTTGTGATAATGGGGTAGATAGTCTGTAGATTGATGAGGGGAAAAAACGATTAAATACATTTTAGAATGAAGGCTGTAATGTAACAAAATGGGGAAAAAGTCAAGGGGTCTGAATACTTTCTGTGTGTGTGTATTATTTATATATGTGTGTGTGTATATATACACGTGTATATATTATATATATATATATATACACACACACACGTTTTCATCAAGGATCTCTTTGCTCCATTCATCTTTCCCTCGATCCTAACTAGTATATATATACACACACACACACAGAGTATGTGATGGGATGTATAGACTATATGGATAGAAGATGTACAGTATATCTGAAGAAACAGATGAATTGATTGACAGATGGATTAGCATTCCTGTGCGGATGTTAACTAACACACCCGTTGGTTTCTCTGTCCAGGGTCAAGAAAGGATGGTCCCCACCCCCAGGGCTAAAGCAAAGGTCAGTGACATCTCTTCACTCTCAATTGACGTTTGTAACCTTTTCTACAAGATGGTTATTTGGTATTACTTGCGGTGCCATGTGTTCTGATGCGGGGCTAATGCTAACCTTTGTCCTTTCCCTGTATTCCAGGAGGGCCAATGGATCCAGCAGAGGCCCAATCTCCCCACCGCCACCACCCCTTCTCTCCCCCACGTCCCCTCCACCCCCTCCGTCATCCAGGCCCGCCGGACCTCCTCGTCCCCCTCGGAGCCCATCTGCCTGTCCGACTCGCTGGACGAGGACCTCCGCGCCCCCTCCCTGGATTCCGTCTCCCACGCCCTCGCCTTCCTCAGCCAAGCCGCCAAGGGCCTGGGTCCCCACGGCAGCGTCACTGACCTCACCCTCACCTCCCCCCTCTCCCCCCCGCCTCTCCAGATCCCCAACACCTCCCCCCCCTCCATCACCCCTCACTACTCCCCCTCGTCTTCCCTACTCACCTCACATTCTCTTTCCAAGATAAACGCCAACTTGTCGACGATGGTGACGATGCCATCGATGGCCAACATTAAGACCACGCTATCTACCTCTCCCTCCACTTCCACGGCGTCGTCGGCTCGCATGCAGCTCGCGGGGGCCACGTTGGTGTCTCGTGGCGCCGACGGAGTGTACGGCGTGATGAAAGGGGCAGGCTCTATGGGACAGACTCAGAGACACAATGTCAGCATGGCAACCGCCATTCACAGGCAAGGGGGCATGACTGGAGGGAGTAAGCTCCACCCACCATCGTCCCCCTCCCCGCCCACCAAGCAGCGGCCCCCTCCCACAGCCTCTCCGCTCCTGCCCCCCCATCAGAAGGTCTCCCTGGGCATGGGGGTGGCAATATCAGAACTAGGGAAGAGCAGTGTCAAAGCCAACAGCAGCAGTAACGGCAGTGTCATGATGAGCAACATGTCCTCTTCCTCCCCTCAGTCCCGTGCCACCAACTCCCACTCACACCCCCAGCAGCTCAACTCCAAGAGCCCTCAGCAGCTCAACTCCAAGAGCCCCCAGCAACCCTCCTACCTCACCTCCACGGTGGGCTCTTCACCCTCCCAGTCCCCCTCCCACCACCAGGGCAAATCCAAGCCCCACCACCAGTCCAACTTCATCACCCCCATGCAGGCAACTCTCACCAAGTCCTCCCACAGCAACAACTCCTCCCCCATCATCAAGCTCACCCCTCGCCCCCCTGCCCCCACCTCCTCCCATCTCCTCCCCTTCCTCCTCCTCTTCCAACCTCCTCTCTCACTCTCAAATGATCTCCAGCCCTCTCCAGTACCAGTCCCCCAAGACTGCTGGCTTCCGCCCCCCATTTAGTGTCCAAGGTGGGGGTCAGGTGAAGCCGGGCCAGGGCAGTTATAGCTTCGCAGGGAGCCAGAAGGCTCCGTGTGTCATTAGCAGTAGTAGCGTTAGCAGCGCTAGCTCCAACAGCAGCCCCATGCGCATGTCGCCCGTCACCAGTCGTCCGGACAACAGCCCCTCCCCCTCCGGCACGGTCTCGACCAGTCACGGACAGAGACAGAGGGCCGTGGGCAGAGCCAAGGCTGTAGGCAGTCGGGTGCCCACGGCAACCATGGCCACACCCTCCGTCACCTCACACCTGACGCAGGTGAGTCAGCCAATCACATGCGACCAGAAAGTGCCAAGAAGTGTGAAAAACAGGATCAAGAGAAGCACCTCTTACATATTGACTGCATTTTTCTCGCTTGAGTTTTGAGTATGTTCTGCAAAGGCTTGGCCACGTCGTCAGAACAGAACAGAAGAGAAAGGAAGAGATTGTGTCGGGCACTTTATGTCACCAAGTTGAGTCACCTGATCCCTTCTCTCTTTCTCTTTCTCCCTCCCCCTTCCTCCTAGGTGTCAGCTGGCAGTCCCCTCCTGGGCGGGCCACTTGGCTTTGGGATGCTGGGGGGGCTAGTGCCCGTCTCACTGCCCTTCCAGTTCCCATCGCTGCTCAACTTCACTCCTCCTGGTGCCCCGGGGGTCAGCGGCCTGGGCACGGGCACCAACTCAGGATACAGCCTCTCACAGAGCGACTTAATGGGTGAGTAATTGGCAACCGGTGCCCAACTGGCAGTGGCTCCACAAGACTGATCTTTCAAAGCACCGGGCATGCAAATATATAGGATCAAAAATAAAGCATTTGTTATCTCTGTTCTCTACGGTTCAGTAGAACTTCTAGGGCTCTTAATTCCACTGAAAAAGTCTGTACTGTACATCATGATGTGGTAAAGGTCTTTAGAATTTACTACTTCATTAGTATGACATTTTATTGGATGAATTTGATCAAATGACAAAGAAAATCAGTGTTTATTAAGATGGCAAAATAAATGAAGCCGCAGATAGATTTGTTTGTGGTCCCTTGAGATTCATCTAGTCTTAGTTTGTGTTACTCATGGTCAGTGTTGTGGTGTGCAGTGTGTGTGTGTGCGTGCTGTGGATCCATACTGAAATATAATCAGCTCTAATATGCCTATGCTAAAGGTTTCTCACTGTAACCCTCTTGCCCTGCCTGTCTCGTTTTCTCATCCAATCCCTCACTCCTTCTCCCCCTCCGTCCATCCATCCATCCTCCCTTTTATCTGCCCTCACTTTCTGATTTGATGTTTTACTCAAATTCTACTTTCATCTTTTAATGTTCCTTTTCTCACCTTTATTCTCCTCAACCCCTTCCCCCTCTCCATGCTTCCCTTTTTTTAACCTCCTCACTCTTTCTTCCTCTTGTCTGTCCATCCCTCCCTCCATCTCTCCTCAGATCTGTATAAGAGTCTCCAGTCAGGGTCACAGGCTGCTCTACCTCCTCACTTGCAGCTTGCTTTCTCAGGTAAACTTCACACCTCCTCCTCCAGTACTTCTCCTCCTCCTCCCTTACCTCCTCCTCTTCCCTTCCTCCATTTGTGTTGTTGTCATTCCCTGCGTCATGTTGATATCGCTCACTCACTGTTTGGCTGTAAACTATTCTTTCCCAACCTGTCTGCCTGTTTCATTGTTAGCGGTGATTTGCATGCCTGTGTTACTGCATGACTAGGCTAACACTAGAAGCACGTGTCTTGTCTGTCGATGAAGCATCTCCTCCCTGTGTGTTAGGTGTTCAGTATTTTTCTGCATCATGTCATTTACACATGATGTAACAAATTATTTTAACCCCCCCCCACCTCAGATGCGAACCAAAGCCAGGGTGGCGACATGAAGAGGAAGTCCCACTGACCAATAGAGACGGAGGACAGAGAATGACATCGAGACGTCCACTAGGATCACTTTGATTGGACAGATGGACACAATGATGTAATAATACAGGGGGGAGGAGCCTTCTTCCCTCAATATGGACCTGAAGAATCAATTACCCCTCACCATGACGATTTATGAATTTAATTTAACTGTATTTTTATGATTACTGGGTATAAAATGGACCTGGGGTGAATGATAATGAATTTCTTTCCCTTACATTTTTTTCTTGTCAACATGTTTACATGACCGACCTTTATCACTGTGGAATGAGGACAGGGTCGTATTCATTAGGCTCCAAACGTAGAAAAACAAATACAGAAACAAGGAAGTACTGCCTGAACACTGGTTTTCGTTTAAAAAGAGTTTTGCTATGTTGTGCACCAACGGAGCGCACATACCGCAGCGAATGTCGATCTATTTGCCGTTTGTTCGGCGCGGTCTGTTTTACGGACCACCCCACCGGTGAGGGTCTGATTGTTGACATTTTCCCTCGATTCTACATGTAGAATCAGTTTGCAAATTATGGCTGGCACTCTGTTCAGAGGTGCAAAGTACTCTCGACCTGCAAACGCCACCAATGTGTCCGTTCCGTAATGAAAACCACCCAGGAGAGGGAGCACGCTGTTAGCGAAGTAATTTAATTAGAATTTAAGTCTGTTTTAATTTTTTCTCGTCTAAAGCAGATTTGAGTATAAATTAATTAATTAATTTTTTGGTCGTTGTCTTGACTGTCTGAGGAAGGTAGTTGTTAACTTGTCTCCGATGTGAGATGGTGTGTCCATAGATTGTTTTAAAGTCGCCTCTGCTCCCCACAACTGACTGTTAAGGTAGTATAGCTAATATAAAAATGGATAAATTATTTGTAATTTACACAGGGATAAAAAAAAATATTTAGAGGTATGAGTGTGCCCAGTGAGTGTGTGTGTGTGTGTGTGTGTGTGTGTGTGTGTGTGTGTGTGTGTGTGTGTGTGTGTGTGTGTGTGTGTGTGTGTGTGTGTGTGTGTGTGTGTGTGTGTGTGTGTGTGTACGTACACAACCTACATATATTATTATAAATTGTATTTTCTTTCCAGGTCAGTCTGTGCTGTGTGAGTGTGCGAATTGCATATCCCCTTTTCTCTGTTGTGTGAGAGAGTGAGTATTCCCCTCTCTTGTTCAGCATGTCTTTGGTGCTGTAAAATCACACTGGACCTTTTCTGGAGAAAAAACTTGAACTGTAAAAGCTAGACTCCTCTTGGAGGGTGAGAGAGGGGACAAAGATGCGAGATTGTAGCTTACTTGAACTTTTTTTTTTTAAATTGTAATTAATTACTTTGTAAAAAAAACTATCAACTCAAACACTCAACTCAATATGACAAAACGCCTTAGTTTGTAAGTTTCATTAAAGAACTATGCAGGACTATAAATGCTTCAATGCAAAAGTGCAAGTCGTCGCTTGGCTTTCAACCTCTTACTCAGCTGTCAATGTATTTCTGGGAGTTGCGAATGTTTGTGTGTACGTACGTCTGAGTCCTTTTTCCCATCTAAAGAACTCTCCCTTCTCACCTGCTGAATACCTCTAGAAATTGTTCTTCCTTACTCTCTTCCTATATCTGGGAAGATCTCAATAGCATACTCCTCACTTCCTCTCTCCTAGTCTTCTCAAAACCCGTTGTGGGAGAAGGTCAGAGGGGAGGGACTTCTGGCTTTCTTGCCTCTGTCCATCTCTTATCATCCTTCATCCCTCCTTCCAATGTTAGTATGAATGTCGACCAACTGCACCAAGGATGGCGCCAAAGATGAGTTTCCTAGCATATAGATGGGGTGCTTTGGTCAGTGTGCGTGTGTTCCTATCAACATTCTCTTTGAAATGTCCCCATGAGTGTTGTCCGTCTGTGGTCTGTCAGGATGTCAAGGGGAAAAGTTGTTTCTTTCTGTGACTGGAGCAGGAGGTGACATTTGAAAGCTTTTGTGCTTTTGGGGCGGGTAAAGATTACATTTCATGGTAACTGGTTACTTAATTCGGTCTCTTTTGTAGATTATTTTTGTGTCGATTTATGGAATAAAATACAGTTGGTTTTCAATAGGGCCTGAGTCATTTCTTTGTGCTCCCTTTCTTCCGTCCTCCATTGTGACAGCTTTTTCAAAAGAACACTTCTAGTTCTAGGGCTCTATTCAATTTGTATATCGGATTTTAAACACAATGTTCCCGCCTTAAAGGTCATTTCCGATTGTCAGATCAAATGGAATTTACCTTAACATTTCTAGCACGCAAACTGTAACGCTTCAGGGATTCAGATTGAATAGAGCCTCTTTATTTTTATTTATTTAACCTTAATTCAACTAGGCAAGTCAGTTAAGAACAAATTCTTATTTACAATGATGGCCAAACCCGGACGACGCTGGACCAATTGTGCACCGCCCTATGGGACTCCCAATCACGGCCTGATGTGATACAGCCTGGATTCGAACCAGGGACTGTAGTGACACCTCTTGCACTGAGATGCAGTGCCTTAAGACTGCTGCGCCATTCGGGAGTCACAAGTGAAACGACGTGGCACTCGGGAGCCTTAAGACGTGGCAATATTTTTTTTTTATACATTTGTCATAAGTCCATGTTTTGTACAGTCCCTCAATGATGTCAACATTCGTGTTCACTTTCTGTACTCTGGAAAGGTCAGGGCTCGATTCAATCCATAAGGCTGAAGATCCGCGCCACAATGCGGTTGAAATTTAAAGGTAATTTCCTATTGAGTGGACGTCAGCAGCGTTCACTGTGAATGCAGTCTCCTGCAAATGCGGAGACATTGCCTTTAAACCTCAATCGCGCTATATCCCAGATCTTCAACGGATCGAATCGAGCCCTCACTGTCAAAATACATCATTACACGTGTTGCTCTTTGACCTTTCTCACCCATGCTGGTGTTTCCCAGGTAACAACAGGCCCTAGCTTTGTGGAAGGCTCTGGAGTTTTCCGTTCTTGGCCCGGTTTGGATTCTTTAAAAAGTGCATCCTTTGTTCCTCCCTTGAAGTAACTGATTAGAAATGACTGGACAGGTGAAAGCCATGTGGTAGAGCCCTTCCGCTCACCTGCCCAGGACACCCACTCAGATTGAGCAACAAAAGAAATCTGCTCTTGTCAAATGTTCCAAACAGGACATTGTCTTTTTACCTAAATATGCGAACACCAACAGATAGAATTCATAGCAAGCAGTGCATTGGGTTAGTCAGATTTGATTAAATATAACAGAACAGATTACCTGGATTTAGATTCACTCTCACTGGATGGGTTGCCAAAAAGAACTAACTGAAAGCCACACCCCCAATAATCCATGAATATAACTGCATTGAGCCATTTGCCACTATGGCTATAATCACCATGCTACTGCCTATTTCATTTGTTCAGTTAGCAAACAAGACAACTCATAATCCAGTACCTTTATCAGTCAACACCTATATTTTAGCTGTAATCCGCTTTAAAAATGCAACATTTTCTCTCAGGCTCATGGCAAAATGTGTACAATAGCATGAGATGAGCTATACAACAGCACATTTTCCACTGCCGATGGCAAAATTTCAGGAAGTTAGCTACCCCAAATTGATGCAGGCCCACCTGACAAGTTTCTGGCTACGCCAATGATGTCCCATACCCCCAGCTGGTGGAGAGAATAACATTTGGGTTGCCATCATGCAGCAGGTCCCTGGTTCAAATCGCAGAGTAGCTTTTGTTTTCTAACTTTTCCCAACCCCTTACTGAATTTAGACCACTTCCCTAAACAACCCATCATATTTGTCTATGCCCTTCAGGCATAGCTACCCTCTGTGCTCTCCAATTTGGGGAGAGAAACATGCATGACTGAATTGAAAGTCTCTATAGGGGCTCCTCCGCTCAGGACAAACTGGAATCATTATTTCTACAATGAATATGCTTTATTTTCTTTTACAAAAAATCGCTGTAGTCTAGAAATACAGGAGGCATACAAGAAATAAAATGGGGGGGGGGGGGGTATTTGCAGTTGTAATGAAAGCCTGGTCGTCAACAGCCAGTCTGAGAATAATAATAATAATACAAGTAAAACTACATCATGGATGTTAAAGCTTTTAACCAAATGAAATCACATTCTGCTCTTGAAGGGGGAGCAGAAGGCTCCACATCTCACACAGTTAATAGTAACACTGATTTCTGACCCACACACACACTACCTATGGAGACATTGCTACAGGTATATGAACGGGAGAGGAGGTGCACACTGGGTATGATATGACACACAGCAAAATACACAAGACAAAGAAGAAGAAAAAGTGTTTGTTTACCGTTCACCAGGTTTGCCTCGTTAGGTTTTTATGTAACACGTACAGCACACCTACACGTCTTTCTTTTTAATACAGGTGCACACCTACACGTCTTTCTTTTTAATACAGGTGCTCACCTACACGTCTTTCTTTTTAATACAGGTGCTCACCTACACGTCTTTCTTTTTAATACAGGTGCACACCTACACGTCTTTCTTTTTAATACAGGTGCTCACCTACACGTCTTTCTTTTTAATACAGGTGCTCACCTACACGTCTTTCTTTTTAATACAGGTGCTCACCTACACGTTTTTCTTTTTAATACAGGTGCTCACCTACACGTCTTTCTTTTTAATACAGGTGCTCACCTACACGTCTTTCTTTTTAATACAGGTGCTCACCTACACGTTTTTCTTTTTAATACAGGTGCTCACCTACACGTCTTTCTTTTTAATACAGGTGCTCACCGTGCATTACCCATTAATGCTCTTATCTAGTGTCTAAGGCACTTTAAAGAAACATGTCATTACAGCTGAGCTAACATTGGAGTAAAAGTCAAATGAAAGTGGCAGTTTACATATATTACCATCTTTTAATACTGAACAGAGATGCCAAAGGAAGAATAGAGAGCGCTGATGGATATGGACATTCTGGGACGTTAAGAGTGGCTTAATAGTTTTAGAGCTTTGAGATGCTATCCCCAGTAGAAGGCTGTTATATCTAGGAATACTAAGTGCTTGGTAGTTGGTGTGTCAGCGTATTATAAGAGAGAGTTGGGGGTCCTACTTTGCTACCAAACCATGGCACAAACACAGTGAGATGGCAGTCTCCCTTGCTCTGAGCGGTAGGCTTTAGCTAGTCAAACTACACGTTCAATCGAAGCTCTCACCATTAGTGTTGGACTAAGGGGCTGTATTGTACATCATGTGACCACTCATGAGAGAAGCTTGGGGTTTCCTGGCTCCAGTTACAGGGGCATATGAACACTCATTGTGCAGTTTCCAGCGATTCTCTGTGATACGTACGCCAGCGACCATCTATCTAAGCATACCACACTTCACTGCCTTCAACCCTTCTTCCTGAACAACAGGAAAAATAGTGTTACAATTGGTCAAATACAAAACAACAAAAAACGTCAATCATGACCTATGCGATTCCTATAAGAAGTCAGTTACCAATTGTTTTTTAAAGTGTTGTGACGAGATGCTGTGGCAAGTGGAGAAAAGCTTTTCACAGTTAAAACTTCCTTTCCATTCCATGTTTTTCTCCCAGAACAGGTCAGACTGTGTGAATCCACCATCTTGTTTCATTGTAGTGTTTAGAAGCGGAACAATAGTCTGTACATCAGGAAGAGATTCATGCAATGAGGGAAGCGGAGGCAGTCCATTGACCTCTGACCTATTGTTGAATAGGACTATCATCGGAGAGGACAGAGTTTTGTTAGGCCTGCTTTAAGCCAGGGGAGAGATGATGGCTTACATTTGGTGACACACTTGTATTACAAGACAATGTTTTGTTTCATGTGGGAGGAGGATGACAAAAGTGAACATTTCCTAGTTTCGCTCCTTTCCTTGCAGTTTGGCATTCAGGGGCATACACATACCTTACATACTCACATGTGCACACACGCATAGTTCATAAGTAAAAATCACTTGGACATAAGTTTACATATTAATTTAAGCACATAATTCCACGCCTAGGGAGGACTATATTAAGATCGTTGGGACACTCGCCGGGCCGAGCAGCTAGCCAAAGTAGAGTAGGAATATTGTTAGAGTAAGGCAGAGTAAGCCGCTCAAGTGGGAGTAATTGTTTTGTCATCCCCAGGGAGGGAGCATTTCTGGGAGGGGTGGGGTGGTCTAGGTCGTATTCATTAGAACACACCGTAGCAAAACGTTTGAAAGCGTCTTTCAACGGAAAATGAAAACGAGCGGTTCTTATTGGACAAATCCAGGTAGTCCCTCCCTGTTTCGGACTGTTTTCTTCTGTTTTGGTGCTTAATGAACAGGACCCTGGTTCTCCCTGCTGTTGACTCGGGGACAGATGGAGAGGCTGAGGTGTTGTAGTCACCATGCTGCCAGGCTGGCTAATCGATAGGGTTGGTAGGATTAGCAGGAGGCGTCTATTCTGTCTGGTTGGAGGCTTGCGTGTCGTTGTGGTCGCTGGCGCGGCTGTCGGCGTCGTCGTCAGAATTGTCCACGGAGGTTCCGTCGATCTGGAGCTGCCGGCTGCGGCCTGAACGGCTAGACGAGAAGCTGATGGGGCCTCCACGCCTGAGGAGAACAGGCAAATACATACATGGTCATTTATCACACCCACAGATCTATGACAGTGTGGATGATAGGCATAAATCACTACGTGAAGTGTATATACAGAGTGTTATGAGAGGCTGTACCTGAGGCGGTTCTTGAGTGTGTTGACCTCGCGGGTCAGGCCCTCGCTGGCCTCGGTGGCGTCGTCCAGCTCCCTCTGTAGTTTCCTACGGGAGGCGTTGGCCCTGGTAGCCTCCTCCTCAGCCTCCTCCAGCTGACGCTTCAGCTGCTTCATACGAGAGTTGGCCTTCTCCATCTGACAGGGGGAGAATTTAAATTTTATTGGCACAATTCAACGTATTTACATAGCAAATTCATGGGCCAATTCAAGATTAAAACACAGAGAGAGAGAGAGAGATATGGAGAAGAGGGGGGAGATGGACAAAAGGTGGGATAGAGAGAGAGAGAGAGAGAGAGAGAGAACCAAAGCTACAGAAGAGCGTGGGTGGGAATAGGAGAGAGAGAACCAAAGTTACAGAAGAGCGTGGGTGGGAATAGGAGAGAGAGAGAGAGACAGAGAACCAAAGCTACAGAAGAGCGTGGGTGGGAATAGGAGAAAGAGAGAGAACCAAAGCTACAGAAGAGCGTGGGTGGGAATAGGAGAGAGAGCGAGAACCAAAGCTACAGAAGAGCGTGGGTGGGAATAGGAGAGAGAGACAGAGAGCTTCAGCACAGATGACACAGAGACACTGATTATAGTGAATTAGTAGCTAACCTGGCATCCATGGCCTTTTACTCACCCTTTCTAAATGTCAGGACAGACTGTTTCAAGCTCACTGTGGACCCAAAACGACCACTCACCTGCTCCTTGTACTGGTCGGCATGGCGACGCTCGTCCTCCACCTGAATCACCACCTCTTTCAGCTTCTTCTCTGTGCGTCGGACGATCTTATTGGCTGCTGCCCTCTCCCTGGGAGGAAAAAGAGTGATAACGGGAAAGTGTGTAAATAGTGTCACCCTGACTGACTCATATCTGATGGGGACATACATTTGCATCAGGATGCAGTAAAATACTCCACATTAGGCAACCTCATACACTACCATTCAAAAGTTTGGGGTCACTTAGACAATTGCTTGTTTTTTGAAAGAAAAGCTAATTTTTTTGTCCATTAAATAACATCAAATTGATCAGAAATACAGTGTACACATTAGTAATTTACAACATGAACATTGTAGATGGAAACGGCAGATTTTAATGGAATATCTACATAGGCGTACAGAGACCCATTATCAGCAACCATCACTCCTGTGTTCCAATGGCACATTGTGTGAGCTAATTTTAAAAGGCTAATTGATCATTAGAAAACCCTTTTGCAATTATGTTAGCACAGCTGAAAGCTGTTGTTCTGATTGAAGAAGCAATAAAACTGGCCTTCTTTAGACTAGTTGAGTGTCTGGAGCATCAGTATTTGTGGGTTGATTACAGGCTCAAAATGGCCAGAAACAAATAACTTTTTTCTGAAACTCGTCAGTCTATTCTTGTTCTGAGAAATGAAGGCTATTCCATGCGTGACATTGCCAAGAAACTGAAGATCTCGTACAACGCTGTGTACTACTCCCTTCACAGAACAGCGCAAACTGGCTCGAACCAGAATAGAAAGAGGAGTGGGAGGCCCCCATGCACAACTGAGCAAGAGGACAAGTACATTAGAGTGTCTAGTTTGAGAAACAGACGACTCAAGTCCTCAACTGGCAGCTTCATTAAATAGTACCCACAAAACACCAGTCTCAACGTCAACAGTGAAGAGGCGACTCCGGGATGCTGGCCTTCTAGGCAGAGTTGCAAAGAAAAGCCCTATCTCAGACTGGCCAATAAAATAAAAGATTAAGATGGGAAAAAGAACACAGACACTGGACAGAGGATGATAGGAAAAAAGTGTTATGGACAGACGAATCTAAGTTTGAGGTGTTCGGATCACAAAGAAGAACATTCGTGAGATGCAGAAAAAAATGTAAGATGGGGGAGGCAATGTGATGATCTGGGGGTGCTTTGTTGGTGGTAAAGTGGGAGATTTGTACAGGGTAAAACGGATCTTGAAAAAGGAAGGCTGTCACTGAATTTTGCAACGCCATGCTATACACGGTGGACGGTACGTAATTGGAGACAATTTCCAATAGGACAGTGACCCAAAGCACAGGTCCAAACAATGCAATAATTATTTAGGGAAGAAGCAGTCACCTGGTATTCTGTCTATAATGGAGTGGCAGAGCACAGTCACCGGATCGCAACCGGGGAGCAGCTTGACCGTATGGTACGTAAGAAGTGCCCATCAAGCCAATCCAACTTGTGGGAGGTGCTTCAGGAAACAAATTGACAACTGGAATGCCAAAGGTCTGCAAGGCTGTAATTGCTGCAAATGGAGGAATCTTTGACGAAAGCAAAGTTTGAAGGACACAATTATTTTTCAATTAAAATAATTATTTATAACCTTGTCAACATCTTGACTATATTTCCTATTCATTTTGCAACTAATTTTATGTATGTTTTCATGGAAAACAAGGAAATGTCTAAGTGACCCCAACTTTTCAAATCAAATCAACGTTTATTTGTCACGTGCGCCGATACAACAGGTGTAGACCTTACAGTGAAACAATGCAAATAGTCCGGGTAGCCATTTGATTACCTGTTCAGGAGTCTTATGACTTGGGGTAAAAACTGTTGAGAAGCCTTTTTATCCTAGACTTGGCACTCCGGTACCGCTTGCCATGCGGTAGTAGAGAGAACAGTCTATGACTAGGGTGGCTGGGGTCTTTGACAATTTTTAGTGCCTTCCTCTGACACCGCCTGGTGTAGAGGTCTTGGATGGCAGGCAGCTTAGCCCCAGTGATGTACTGGCCGTACGCACTACCCTCTGTAGTGCCTTGCGGTCAGAGGCCGAGCAATTGCTGTACCAGCAGTGATGCAACCAGTCAGGATGCTCTCGATGTTGCAGCTGTAGAACCTTTTGAGGATCCCAGGACCCATGCCAAATCTTTTTAATTTCCTGAGGGGGAATAGGCTTTGTCGTGCCCTCTTCACGACTGTCTTGGTGTGTTTAGACCATTCTAGTTTGTTGTTGATGTGGACACCAAGGAACTTGAAGCTCTCAACCTGCTCCACTACAGCCCCGTCAATGAGAATGGGGGCGTGCTCGGTCCTCCTTTTCCTGTAGTCCACAATCATCTCCTTAGTCTTGGTTACGTTGAGGGAGAGGTTGTTATTCTGGCACCACCCGGCCAGGTCTCTGACCTCCTCCCTATAGGCTGTCTCGTCGTTGTCGGTGATCACGCCACTGTTGTGTCGTCTGCAAACTTAATGATAGTGTTGGAGTTGTGCCTGGCCATGCAGTCGTGGGTGAACAGGGAGTACAGGAGGGACTGAGCACGCACCCCTGGGGAGCTTCAGTGTTGAGGAATCAGCCTGGCAGATGTGTTGCTACCTACCCTCACCACCTGGGGGCGGCCCGTCAGGAAGTCCAGGATCCAGTTGTAGAGGGAGGTGTTTAGTCCCAGGATCCTTAGCTTAATGATGAGCTTTGAGGGTACTATGGTGTTGAACGCTGAGCTGTAGTCAATGAATAGCATTCTCACATAAGCGTTCCTTTTGTCCAGGTGGGAAAGGGCAGTGTGGAGTGCAATAGAGATTGCATCATCTGTGGATCTGTTGGGGCGGTATGCAATTGGAGTGAGTCTAGGGTTTCTGGGATAATGGTGTTGATGTGAGCCATTACCAGCCTTTCAAAGCGTGAGTGAGCGCTACGGGTCCTGTAGTCATTTAGGCAGGTTGCCTTTGTGTTCTTGGGCACAGGGACTATGGTGGTCTGCTTGAAACATCTTGGTATTACAGACTCAATCAGGACATGTTGAAAATGTCAGTGAAGACACTTGCCAGTTGGTCAGCACATGCCCGGAGCACACGTCCTGGTAAGCCGTCTGGCCCCGCAGCCTTGTGTTATGGCGACCTGTTTAAAGGTCTTACTCACGGCGGCTACGGAGAGCGTGATCACACAGTCGTCCGGAACAAGCTGATGCTCTCATGCATGCCTCAGTGTTGCTTGCCTCAAAGCGAGCATAGAAGTGATTTAGCTCGTCTGGTAGGCTCGTGTCACTGGGCAGCTCGCGGCTGTGCTTCCCTTTGTAGTCTGTAATAGTTTGCAAGCCCTGCCACATAAGACAAGCGTCGGAGCCACTGTAGTATGATTCAATCTTAGCCCTGTATTTAGTCCTTTGCCTGTTTGATGGTTCGTCGCAGGACATAGCAGGATTTCTTGTAAGCTTCCGGGTTAGAGTCCCGCACCTTGAAAGCGGCAGCTCTACCCTTTAGCTCAGTGCGAATGTTGCCTGTTATCCATGGCTTCTGGTTGGGGTATGTACGTACTGTCATTGTGGTTGACGACGTCCTCGATGCACTTATTGATAAAGCCAGTGACTGATGTGGTGTACTCCTCAATGCCATCGGAAGAATCCCGGAACATGTTCCAGTCTGTGCTAACAAAACAGTCCTGTAGTTTAGCATCTGCTTCATCTGACCACTTTTTTATAGACCGAGTCACTGGTGCTTCCTGCTTTAAGTTTTGCTTGTAAGCATGAATCAGGAGGATAGAGTTGTGGTCAGATTTACCAAATTGAGGGCGAGGGAGATCTTTGTACGCGTCTCTGTGTGTGGAGTACAGGTGATCTTGAATTTCTTTCCCTCTGGTTGCACATTTAACATGTTGATAGAAATTTGGTAGATCTGATTTAAGTTTCCCTGCATTAAAGTCTCCGGCCACTAGGAGCGCCGCCTCTGGGTGAGTGGTTTCCTGTTTGCTTATTTCCTTATACAGCTGACTGAGTGCGGTCTTAGTGCCAGCATCTGTCTGTGGTGGTAAATAAACAGCCACCAAGAGTATAACTGAACTCTCTAGGCAAGTAATGTGTTTGAACGGTACTGTATGTTTTCAGCCCCCTAATGTTAAAGGTCCAATGAAGTCATATATATCTCAATATCAAATCATTTCTAGGTAACAATGAAGTACCTTACTGTGATTGTTTTCAATTAAAATTGTCAAAACAAAACAAAAATAGCTTCTTAGCAAAGAGAAATTTCTCAAGCAAGAATTTTGCTAGGACTGTCAGGGGAAAACTAAAAAATTGCTGTTATTGGCAGAAAAGTTTGGAACTCTTTCTTATTGGTCTATTAACTAATTTACCATATGGTGATGACACCAGGCAGGCCAAAACTCTATCCCACCAATATGGGCTGAAAACTTCAAGCTGTCTTTATACTAAAAGGGCATTATCATAATTTTTCACAATTTCACAGTATTATTCCAACCTCCTAGTGTGGAAATATATAGAAAACACAGGAAAATCACATTTAAGACTGCACTGGGCCTTTAAAGGTCCAGATTTTGAGTAGTTTGTAATCTGAAAATAGATCTGTGGTTTGGGGAAACTCCTACCTCTAGCGGTCTATTGAGTATGGGTAAATCATTACAATGAGTGTATGAGCTAGAGTCCACCTATTGAAGCCTACATCTAATTCTAGGTAACCTCCCATGTTTAAACTCTGACCCCCATTATGACGTCTATTTAGTACAGTATATAGAAGGCTTCTTACTTGGCCTCCTGCTCCAGTTGCTCCTCCAGCTGCAGTATCTTGGCCTCCAGGGCGGTGATGGCAGCCTTGAACTTGGACTTGACTGCCCCCTCCAGCTCTCCCAGCTTGGCCTTCAGCTCCTTGTTCTGCCTCTCCATTCCTTGACGGGCGTTCTCACTCTTCTGGGCCGCGCTGCGCTCCCCAGCTAGCTCCGTGTTCAGGATGTCCACCTTGGGAGAGAAATGGGAATAAAGGGAGAGAGGGTCACTCTTTGTCCATCTCTATATAAAACTGTTAGTTGTGGGTCCCAGGAAGTGGTCTGGTGTGATACTTGTTAGCGCAGTTCATTATAGACTACTCTCCAGGCCATAAAGAGACTACATTCTATGGTCCAGGAATCGTCTCTGTGTATGAGTGAATCTCAAAAGTACTTTCCTCTTGCCCGATATCCTCCTCAAAACGTCAAGAGACAATGCCGGTTTAAAGAGAGTTTTTACCTGTTCTGTACCTTCATGAGCTGTGTGTACGTGTTTGACAATGTGAGAGTTGTACTGTACCTGCATGGTGGTCTTGCGGAAGCGGTCGTTGAGCAGCTCCATGTTGCTCTGTTCCTCCTCTAGTTCCTCCTCCAGCTGCGAGATGCGGGCCTCCAGCCTCCTCTTCTCATCTAGCAGGGCCGACCTGACACAAACAAGTGAATGATTCGGTGATGTGGTTGGTACAGAACAGAGCATAGAAATCAGGGGGGAAGGCTGCTGGTCCACTTAAAGCTGCAGTATGTAACTTTTTGGGTGACCTGACCAAATTCAGATAGAAATGTGAGTTATAGATCTGCATTCTCATTGAAAGCAAGTCTAAGAAGCAGTAGATCTGTTCTACGTGTTCTACTGTTCTACTATTTCTATACTTCCTGTTCTTAAGTTTCATTTCGTCTTTTACTTTCAGTTTTGTACACCAGCTTCAAACAGCTGAAAATACAAGATTTTGGTACAATGATTCTCTACACACGATACATTGCTTGGTTTGTCACAGAAACTGAAATTAGGTGAACGGTTACAATTTTAGCAACCAGCGATTTCTGCATATTGCACCATTAAATCTGGAAAATATCATGCTTGAATTTGATCATTAATCAGGAAAATGTAGCTACTCACTTTCCAGAGGCGCTATTTGAGATCTCGTCGGCTAGCTCGTCTCTCTCCTGCTCAGCGTGTCTACGGGCCCTCTCTGAAGCCGCCAGGTCCTCCTGCAGCTGTAGGATCTCAGCTTCCAGGCCCTTTAGTTTCTTCTCGTTCTCTTTAGACTGTGCAAAGATCTCATCACGGGATGCTCTGGCCTCCTCCAACTCCCTCTGGTAGTCCTTCATCTGGGCCTGCAGGGGGCAGCAGCAAGGCAAAGAGTAAGACCGGTCTTGGGCAACAGTACAGGGTTAGAGGTCAACTCCATTTCAAATGAGACTCTCCTCAATACTCCTCTATGGCAGTATTTACACAGGCAGCCCAATTCTGATATTGTTTGCCACTAATTGGTCTTTTGACCAATCAGATCAATCTGTTGCCCATAATTGGGCTGCCTGTGTAAATGCAGCCTATGAGAAAATGTTTGAAATTCAGTTTTTCTTCCCGAATTGAAATAGAACCGACCTCAACCCCGTAGCTATACTGAATATAATAGTGTAAGGCCAGCGGGGAAGCTACAAATGAGACCAAACCAACTTGGACAACTAGAGTTTACAGCATCAGGGATGTCATCTAAATACAGACGTTGGTAGTCCTGGACATATTCTAATCTAGGCTACATTAAAGCTGACTACACAGTGGACAGACAGGCACAGATACCATACCTGCAGAGGCTACCATCCCATTTTATTGATAAAAGGATACAGGTGTAAAAAATTATATTGCTGATTATCAGAGATCAGACAACCAGGAGTTCCTAATTAATCAGGCAATTAATTGGAAGATTCTTGGAATTTTGGAAAAGTTACCAGAATTTTGCAACAATATTTATAATCTACAGTTGAAGTTGGAAGTTTAAATACACTTAGGTTCGAGTCATTAAAATCTGTTTTTTCAACCACTCCACAAATTTCTTGTTATCAAACTATAGTTTTGGCTAGTCAGTTAGGACATCTACTTTGTGATTGACACAAGTCATTTTTCCAACAATTGTTTACAGACAGATTATTTCACTTATAATTCACTGTATCACATTCCAGTGGGTCAGAGGTTTACATACACTAACTTGACTGTGCCTAATAACAACTTGGAAAATTCCAGAAAATTATGTCATGGCTTTAGAAGCGTCTGATAGGCTAATTGACATCATTTGAGTCAATTGGAGGTGTACCTGTGGATGTATTTCAAGGCCTACCTTAAAACTCAGTGCCTCTTTGCTTGACATCATGGGAAACAATTTAAAGGCAATGCTACCAAATACTAATTGAGTGTATGTAAACTTCTGACCCACTGGGAATGTGATGACAGAAATAAAAGCTGAAGTAAATCATTCTCTCTACTATTATTGTGACATTTCACATTCTTAAAATAAAGTGACCTAAGACAGGGAATTTTTACTCTGATTAAATGTCAGGAATTGTGAAAAACTGCGTTTTAAATGTCGTTGGCTAAGGTGTATGTAAACTTCCGAATTCAACTGTACATAATAGCTCAGCACAACTTGAGAATGAACAAGCAAACCCAAATCCTGTACGAAGTCTCACCTGTAGTTTTCTGAGCTGTTTGATGGCTTCATCTCTGGCCTTGTTGGATGCTTCTATTTGCCCCTCCAGGTCCTTGAGGTCCATCTCCAGCTTCTTCTTAGCTGCCACGGCCAGGGCTCTCTGCTTCCTCTCATCCTCCAGCTCTGCCTCCATCTCACGAACCTTGGGTCAGACAACAAGATATTACAGAGGGTTGAAAACGCCAAGTAAGTGATGAAACCTAGTGAAGTTTGGGTTCTAGCTTGCTCGGATGCAATAACGGTTAGGGTGAAGATGGATGGAAAGTACATAATGAGTCCATAAGTTAAAGTTTTTGACCATATAATAATATGGTGATTATTTTCTCCGAACCGTTGGCCTAGCTAAATCACCTGAGTTTCTATTAGAGGTCTGAATGTTACTCCCCACAAATGGTCCTCTCAGCTTGTCTCTGTACCTGTTTGACCAGCGTCCTCTTCTTCTCCTCGTTCTGTTCGTCTCTGGCCTGCAGGTCCCTGTCGAACTGGGCCTTCATGGCCTGCATGTTGACCTCCAGACGCAGCTTGCCGTCCTCTGTGGCCTGCAGCTCGTCCTCCAGCTCCTCCAGCTGGGTCCTCATCTCCTCCACCTGCTGCTCCAGGGTGCGCTTCGATTTCTCCAGCTCATGGACCTACACACAGTGGGACGTAGAGAGACTGTTAGCAGCAACATCTCTTTTCTGAGTCAAAAACTGTCATAAGGAAGCAATCCCATAGGATTAGTCAAACAAATTCTCACACAAAGCAAAATTCTGAGGTGGGTGGACAGCGTTCTTTCAAAATTAAGTAATTTACAGATGGCTTCATGTGTGTAAGGTCTCCAACAACGTTTAGGAACCACCACCAGCTCCTGTAACACAGGCATTCTCACTCATTCTGTGGTGGGTGGATTGGTGGCCATATTGGAAGAAAACATACCAAAACCTGTACATTTTGGTTCTATCAATCCTCATTGGATGAGCCTAGCCAGGTCAAGGCTTAGGACTGGGTTGCATAAGGTATTTGAGAACCTTCAGCTCCTGTACGGGGAGTTTAAACTACGTACGCTCTTGCCCACGTCGTCCTTGGAGCTCATCAGGTCCTCCATCTCAGTCCTCAGCTGCTTGTTGAGCCTCTCAAACTCCTCCTTGGCCTCCAGGGCCTCGTCCAGAGCCCGGGCCATAGACAGAGCCTTGGTCTCCTTCTCCCTGGCCTCAGCCTCGGCCTTGTCACGCTCCTCAGCATAGCGGGTAGAGATGGTCTTCTCCTCAGCCAGGAGCTAACATAGAGGGAGAAGATAATGATGAAGAAGGATGGCAAGCAATGTCTTACTGGTAAGTTATGTTAATGAAGGCAATCATTGGAATAAAGAAATCACAAAAACTCTGCCATTTCTTCATTAATGGCAGGTCTACTTTTATTTTGCAGAGAGGGGAGAAGGAGATAAGCAAAGGTGAGTGGCGGGAGAAAAGGAAGCGAGATAGAGGAAAGGATAGAGACAAATGGAGATGATACGATACCTGGTCGAACTTCTTCTGCTTCTTCTCCAGGTTCGAGACGATGGTCCTCTGGTGGTCCAGGTCCACCATGAGGTCGTCCAGCTCCTGCTGCAGGCGGGTCTTGGTCTTTTCCATCTTATCGAAGGCGGAGGCTTTTTCCTCCAGCCGCTGGCTGGTCAACTCCATGTCCTTCTGTAGCTTCCTCTTCACCTCCTCCAGAGACTCCAGGGTCCCCACGTCCTCATCCAGCTTCTTCCTAGACTCAAACAGCTAGATAGAGAAGACAATGGTTTTCATATTATATTTTTTTTCTATGGTTCTTACATGAGGAAATGAGATTCACAGCTTTGTGAGTGAGCATTTGATATACAGAAAATGACAGTGGTCTTTAAAAGAACACATTACTGATCTTAGTGTTGGGGAAGAGCTACTATGAAAATATATTTTACCAAGCTACCAAATACTTCACATTGAAAGAATTTAAGCTACGTTAAAGCTACCCTTAAGACAAATATAGTTTCCTTAACTAAAGTGACTTTAAAAAAGTACAGTGCCTTGCAAAAGTATTCACCCCCTTTGGCGTTTTTCCTTGTTGCATTACAACCTGTAATTTAAATAGATTTTTATTTGGATTTCATGTAATGGACATACACAAAATAGTCAAAATTGGTGAAGTAAAAAAAAAAAACGGAAAAAGTGGTGCGTGCATATGTATTCCCCCACTTTGCTATGAAGCCCCTAAATAAGATCTGGTGTAACCAATTACCTTCAGAAGTCACATATTGAGTTAAATAAAGTCCACCTGTGTGCAATCTAAGTGTCACATGATCTCAGTATATATACACCTGTTCTGAAAGGCCCCAGAGTCTGCAGCACCACTAAGCAAGGTGCACCACCAAGCAAGCGGCACCATGAAGACCAAGGAGCTCTCCAAACAGGTCAGGGACAAAGTTGTGGGGAAGTACAGATCAGGGTTGGGTTATAACAAAATATCAGAAACTTTGAACATCCCACAGAGCACCATTAAATCCATTATTAAAAAATAGAAATATATGGCACCACAACAAACCTGCCACCCACCAAAACCCACAGACCAGGCAAGGAGGGCATTAATCAGAGAGGCAACAAAGAGACCAAAGACAACCCTGAAAGGAACTGCAAAAGCTCCACAGCGGAGATTGGAGTATCTGTCCATAGGACCACTTTAAGCCGTACACTCCACGGAGCTGGGCTTTACGGAAGAGTGGCCAGAAAAAAAGCCATTGCTTTTTGGCCATCAGGAAAACGCTATGTCTGGCACATACCTAACACCTCTCATCACCCCGAGAACACCATCCCAACAGTGAAGCATGGTGGTGGCAGCATCATGCTGTGGGGATATTTTTTATTGGCAGGAACTGGGAAACTGGTCAGAATTTAAGGAATGATGGATGGCGCTAAATACAGGAAAATTGTCTAGTCAAAGCCCAAACCTCAATCCAATTGAGAATCTGTGGTATGACTTAAAGATTGCTGTACACCAGCAGGAACCCATCCAACTTGAAGGAGCTGGAGCAGTTTTGCCTTGAAGAATGAGCAAAATCCCAGTGAGACTTGCAGCTGTAATTGCTGCAAAGGTGGCTCTACAACAGTATTGACTTTGGGGGGGTTATTAGTTATGCACGCTCAAGTTTTGTGCTTTTTTTGTCTTATTTCTTGTTTGTTTCACAATAAAAAATATGTTGCATCTTCAAAGTGGTAGGCATGTTGTGTAAATCAAATGATACAAACCCCCCAAAAATCTATTTTAATTCCAGGTTGTAAGGCAACAAAATAGGAAAAATGCCAAGGGGGTGAATACTTTCGCAAGGCACTGTAAGTAGTTACAGTACCTGAAGACTGTAGTTCACTATGTGAAGGAACATTTTATGTTTGTGCTTTTCTAAATACCAATTCGACTGGGTTCATGCAAGTGACTGATTCATTGTGCCTGGGAGGAACCCTCACTATCAGTATCTGCAATTTGGCAGTACGCCCAGAACATTGTTTTCAGACCGGAAAGGGATATCTCAGTTTCAAGGTCTCAGCTTGGAGAGAAGAAGCCTTGTGAGGTATTGGTCTGTCACATGCATGAACCAAACGTTAATGATGAATTCATTATGAATAAGCTAAATCATGCAAATATAACTTGTCTGTGTAAGCTGTATATAAGAGGTCTAACGGGACTGCCCCGACAGAGCTCACTTCAGACCGGTACTTTAGTTTGACTGTGATCTATCCAGCATGCTGTTAATAAAGAATGTTAATTTAAAATTGACTTCAGGTGTCCCTGGTGGTAATTTCCATGACAACTACATCCAAACTACTTTTTGCAAGAATAGATCACTTTGGGGTCATATGTTAACAGAATGTGTTATTTAGCCTATTAAACAAAAACAATGTTCCAAGAGGAGAATTAGGCAGGTCTGATGCTGAAAAATAAAAACATGTATTGCCTAACTACTGACAACACTACGTAGATTTGAATTTAGTTCAACTACCACCAAGCTACTGCAAAATGTAGTTAATTTACTAGTAGAACTACATGCAGTTTACTTCTCCCCAACACTGTATTCAACTTATACCCAATACCTATTTCGTGAGTAAGGAATCTATCTACCACAACCTGTAGTAAATATCAACGGTGGGTGTTCACAGCTGGAAACCCTGTCCTATTGGCAGTGAAAAATTAAGAATGCCAGTGGTGTCCATACCTGAGCCTGCAGCGTGGCCAGTTGTTTCTCCAGGTTCCTGCGGGCCTCCTCGTCCTCCTCCTGCTGCTCCTGCAGGGTGCTCTTGTCCTCCTCCAGCTGACGGATACGAGAGCTCAGGTTCAGCTTCTGACGAGTCTCCTCCTGGAGCAGCTCCTACACACAATCACACACACACACACACACACACACAACACACACACACACACACACACACACACACACACACACACACACACACACACACACACACACACACACACACACACACACACACACACAAAAGACGCAAAGACCCAAAAGTAGTTAACCACCACTTACAATAAGACTTGTTGGATGGAGACAATGATATGAAGTTGTTTTTACAGCAGATTGGCATTAGCTAGAAGTGTCTCCAATAATGAAGCGTCACCAAAGGACATTTGCTTCCAAAGCATATTACAATACCTCCAACTTCGATTTCAACTATTAGAGCATGTAATAGCTTGGTGACGTATAAGGAGTCTCTGCTCACCTGTGTGTCCTGTAACGCACTCTCCAGGCCTGCTGAATCCTTGGCCAGCTTGATTCCCTTCTTCTCAGCGTCCTCCAACAGGGCGGAGACAGTGTCCAGTTCCGTCTACAGACAAAGGTCTATAAATATCTCTTCATATTCACATTAAACATATTCACTCCCATTTTGAGAAACCAATTGACTTCAACACATAGTGATGACGACAGACAGACAGCGTGGTCCGTTGACTTGCCCTCTAACCTGTAGTTTGTGTGTGCGGTCGGCCAGTTCTACTTTAGCCCTCTCTCCCTCGGTGGCTCGGGCCATGAACTCCTGCAGCTGAGCCTCCATCTTCTTCCTCTTGTGTTCTGACTCTGTCTTGGCCTGCTGAAGCCCCTTCACCTCGCTCACCAGCTCCTTGTTGTCACTCTCCAGGGTACACTTGTTCTTCTCCAGGTTGGACTTGAACTGCAGCGGAAAGAAGGGTGAGAGGGGTTGTGGTATACATTGGGAAGATGAGAGAATTTTACAGAGGATAGGCCTGTCCTCTTGGCCTGCTTAGCAAAGATGTGATAGTGTAGTGTTACTACTGTATGAGATGACGTTATGTTGACAGGTCTATTTTCTCAGGTGGCGACCAATGATTTATATACACATTAGATGACTGACTGTGTTGAAGCCACCGTGCCTCCATCTTGGGAGTGTAAAAAAACATTTTAGAAGCCATAGAAATGCATTTATTCATGTCTACATTCGTTTTTGCCACGTGTATTCTATTAGAAACACCTTAATGCATACAATTACATTATATTGTGAGCTAAACATACGTTTTTTAAATTAAAATAAAATATAAAAACACAGTTTACTTTTTAGAGATTACTAATGTTACTGTCCCCATGACAACACATACTTAAATACATGTCAATTTGTCCTTGTCCCATTTAATTGAAATACTGTAGAATTCCATTCATTCCTATGGAGGACTGCTCCTACTGGGGAGTCCCAATATGGCCGACCAGTGGCTTCAAAGCCTCTCAATGGCCAATACATAGCATCAGCAATCCAGGGTTTATATACATTGTTGGAGGAGATCTACCCTCTTGACCTGCTAAACATGTGTAGTGCTACTACTGTATAACGACATTATGGTTGGCAGGTGTCATGTCTGATGGTGGACCTAGCCTCTAGGCCTGCTAAACATGTAATGAGACATGTTACTAGATGATTGACAGGTGTATTGTCT